>NC_135809.1:9524740-9682513 GCF_964213995.1 Mustelus asterias
TCACGACCTCGAGACAGAATTCAAACATTGGGAGATTTGATCGACATTAAGTACATACTTTTATTTGGAAAAGGGCGGCACGGTGGCACAGTGGTTAGCGTGGCTGCCTCACAGCTCCAGGGATCCAGTTCCTTCTTTTTTCCCCCTAAAAACCACACTGCAAGTCAGAACCAATTTTCCCATTGGAACAACGGTATAAATAAGAACATAAGGACTAGGAGCAGGAGTAGGCCATCTGGCCCCTCGAGCCTGCTCCGCCATTCAATAAGATCATGGCTGATCTTTTTGTGGACTCAGCTCCATTCACCCACCCGCTCACCATAACCCTTAATTCCTTTACTGTTCAAAGATTTATCTATCCTTGCCTTAAACACATTCAATGAGGCAACCTCAACCGCTTCACTGGGCAGGGAATTCCACAGATGCACGGTGGCACAGTGGTTAGCATCGCTGCCTCACAGCTCCAGGAACCCGGGTTCAATTCTGGCCTCGGGTCACTGTCTGTGTGGAGTTTGCACGTTCTCCCCGTGTCTGCGTGGGTTTCCTCCAGGTGATCCGATTTCCTCCCACACTCCAAAGATGTGCGGGTTAGGTTGATTGGCCATGTTAAATTGACCCTAGTGTCAGGGGATTAGCAGGGTAAATATGTGGGGTTACGGGGATAGGGACTGGGTGGGATTGTGGTCGGAAACCAATCTCCGGATCAATCAACCTAGTGAATCTCCTCTGCACCCCCTCCAGTGCCGGTATATCCTTTCTCGAGTAAGGAGATGAAAACTGGACACAGTACTCCAGGTGTGGCCTCACCAACAAATGGGGGATTGGTTCCTGAACTAAAGCCTGCAATCAGCGCCTGGTGATATTAAATGTTCTCAGTTTTTACCCTGCCAAGTTGCTGAGGCAACTGTTGATGTCTGCACGCCTCAGCACAAGTTCCTCGCTCAGTGTGGGGGATATAATTAAGTCGCTTGATCGCTGTCAGTTACCTGTTTAACCTTGAACTTCTGTGAGTCTGAGTGCACATTGAATACAACATAAGCTTATCAATGCATTCAAAATGTGACCATTGTCCCAAAAAGACTTAACAGAATAAAACACTTGTTTCCAACCTAATGAAGATGGTTCGCCCTGTCCAGTCATACAGATGGGCATCGCAGAACATCAATGTGTACTTATATGTATCAATGTATACTTATGAATGAGCTGGTGTGTTGTAAAGTCAAAAATGACACTGCAAAGGCAAGTTGGAGTGTCAATTTCTAAACATTGCCATTCATTGTCATTTGAATGTTGTAAAGTCAAGGACTGCCCATAGTGGCAATGTGAGGTGGGACTCAAGAGATTTGTAAGTAACTGATGGTCGAACAGGCCAGAGGGGCTAAATGGCCTCTGCCTGTTTCTGAACTTTTTTTCATGGGATCCCTACAGTACAGAAAGAGGCAATTCGGCCCATCAGGTCTGCATCAACAACAATCCCACACTATCCCCATAACCCCACATATTTACCCTGCTAATTTTCCCGAAACTAAGGTCAATTTAGCATGGCCAATCAACCTAACCCGCATGTCTTTGGACTGGAGACGGAAACTGGAGCACCCGGAGGAAACCCACACAGACATGGGGAAAACGTGCAGACTCCACACAGACAGTGACCCGAGGCCGGAATTGAACCCGGGCCCCTGGCGCAGTGAGGCAGCAGGGCTAACCACTGTGCCACCGTGCTGCCCCAAAAGCCTGCAAAGCCTGTTAGCAGGGCAACACTGGTGCTTGGTCCTTGCTACAAATGTTGCACTCTGTGTACCCTGTGTGCCTCTGCATTTTAAACATCCAACCACTCAACACAAAACCCAGCTTTTAAAAGGACCGCATTTCACAAACTAAATTTCACAACACAGTCACCCGAGGCCGGAATTGAACCCGGGTGCCTGGCGCTGTGAGGCAGCGGTGCTAACCACTGTGTCACCGTGCCATCCATTTCTGAGCAGCCCAATGTCCAGATTTTGAATGTGGTAAATTCAAGTGTGCGTTCTATTTGGTGAGAGGTTTCAACTTGAACAATCTGTAAAATTGGTCAAGTGAACTGTTTTTTTTCATTCTCATGATTTGGGCATCGCTGGCAAGGCTGGCATTTAATGCCTGTCCCTGGTTGTCCTGGAGACGATGGTTCAGAGTTCCGCAAGTATTCACTGCGTGTTATTGTGTCTCCAGGTCCTGGCAGCTGCCCTTCCCAAAGAGGACTCGCTGAAAACCCTGCAAGGTTCAGACATCCGGGTGACCTGTGCTCGGCGGAGAAATAAAGTGAGTTTGAGATAACCCCTCTGTCCGCCCTGAATGAGCTGTAACTCTTTCAGGAGTAATTGCAATTAATCTCTGAGTCAAGCCATGGGGTGAATTTGTGAACCCACATTTTCAGTGTTGAATCCCATGGGTGGAACAAGATTGGAGAGGCGGTGGGCTAGTGATATTGCCACTGGGCTAGTAATCCAGAGGCCCAGGCTTAGGTTTTGGGGACGTAGGAATCATCGAATGCCTACAGTGCAGAAGGAGGCCATTCGGCCCATCGAGCCTGCACCGACAGCAATCCCACCCAGGCCCTATCCCCGTAACCCCACACATTTACCCTGCTAATCCCCTGACATCCCCCTAACACTAAGGAGCAATTTACAAAGAACAAAGAACAGTACAGCACAGGAATAGGCCCTTCGGCCCTCCAAGCCTGCTCTGATCACATTGTCCTATCTAGACCAACCACTTATATTCCTCTATTCCCCGTTTGTTCATATGCCTATCAAGATAAGTCTTAAATGTCGCTAACATGTCTGCCTCAACCACCTCACTTGGCAGTGCATTCCAGGCCCCCACCACCCTCTGTGTAAAAAACATCCTCCGCACATCTCCCCTGAACCTTTCCCCCCTTATCTTGAACTTGTGCCCCCTTGTAATTGCCATTTCTGCCCTGGGAAAAAGCTTCCAACTGTTCACCCTATCCGTACCCCTCATAATTGTATAAACTTCTATCAGGTCGCCTCTCAGCCTCCAGGGAGGCTTCCCAGGGAGAACAATCCCAGTTTATTTAATCTCTCCTCATAGCTAATGTCCTCCATACCAGGCAACATCCTGGTAAACCTTTTCTGTACTCTCTCCAAAGCCTCCACGTCCTTCTTGTAGCGTGGCGACCAGAATTGGGCGCAGTGTTCCAAATGTGGCCTAACCAACGTTTTATACAACTACAACAATCTAGCATGGCCAATCAACCTAACCCACACATTTTTGACATGAGTTCAAATCCCACCCTGGGAGCTTAATTCTTTTTATATTAAATGTGTGAGCAATGCCATATGGGAGATCTGCTAACAATATTTTAACTGTTGTTGCACATGCGTACAATTTCTGTAAATATCACACTTATTTCTTGTATTGTTTTCCTGTCAAGCAGTCTATTTCCATCAGCTACTTAAGTTTTTTTTAGTTTATTTATTAGTGTCACAAGTAAGCTTGTGCAGTGAAGTTACTGTGAAAATCCCCTAGTCGCGACACTCCGGCGCCTGTTCGGATACACTGAGGGAGAATTTAGCATGGCTAATGCATCTAACCAGCACATCTTTCAGAATGTGGGAGGAAACCGGAGCACCCGGAGGAAACCCACGCAGACACGGGGAGAATGTGCAGACTCCGCACAGACATTGACCCAAGCTGGGAATCGAACATGGGTCCCTGGTGCTGTGAGGCAGCAGTGCGAACCCACTGTGCTGCTGAAAACTATTCTTTCTTGCGCGCTATGCAGACAAAGCATACCATTCATAGAGAAGGAAAGGAGAGAGTGCAGAATATAGTATTACAGTCAAAGCTAGGGTGTAGAGAAAGATCAACTTATTGCAAGATAGGTCCATTCAAAAGTCTGATGGCAGCAGGAAAGAAGCTGTTCTTGAGTCGGTTGGTACGTGATCTCAGACTTTTGTATCTTTTTCCCAATGGAAGAAGATGGAAAAGAGAATGCCCGGGGTGCGTGGGGCCCTTAATTATGCTGGCTGCTTTTCCGAGGCAGCGGGAAGTGTAGACAGAGTCAATGGATGGGAGGCTGGTTTGCCTGATGGACCTCGTTCACGACCTTTTGTAGTTCCTTGCGGTCTTGGGCAGAGCAGGAGCCATACCAAGCTGTGATATAACCAGAAAGGGTGCTTTCTATGGTGCATCTGTAAAGGTTAGTGGGAGACATGGTGGACATACCAAGTTTCCTTAGTCTTTTGAGAAAGTAGAGGTGTTGGTGGGCTTTCTTAACTGTAGTGTCAGCATGAAGGGACCAGGACAGGTTGTTGGTGATCTGGGCACCTAAAAACCTGAAGCTCTGGACCATTTCTACTTCATCCCAATTGATGTAGACAGGGGCATGTTCTCCACTACACTTCCTGAAGTCGGTGACAATCTCCTTGGTTATTAGGTCTGCAAGGCAGACTGGCACAAAGCAAGTCAGCTATGGACAATTGTGCTTTGGGTGGAGGCAGAGTGGGGGAGGTTGGGGGGTGAGCAGTCCGTCTCTCCTATATAATGGGGTCCCTGGAGCCGGACTGAAATCCGGACCGTTCGGATTAAAGGTAGGGACGCTACCCTCTACACCACAGGACCTCCCGGCTGGGAGCCCAGGGCCTAATTTAATGCAGTCAACTCGTTTACAAGGTCAGGGCCACAAAACCTGAAAGTGCGATACTCATGAGGTATTAATTCCCCAGGTTGTGTTACATCAATTTGTTTTTGTTTTACCCGCTGCTCCCAGGGTGAATTGTACCTGAACCGAAGGAACTGTAAGATCACGCAGAGATACCTGGAGTTTGATGGTGGTGTCGCTTATGGCATTAGCTGTCTGATGACTCCTCCAAGTGTCGGTGGTCGCTGTGATGTCCTGTCCTTTGCTGACTTTTCGGTTTGTATATAATGTTTTTTTATTCATACTTTTATTCATACATATTTATTTATTCATTGTGGGACATGGGCGTCACTGGCTGGGCCAGCTTTTATTGCCTATCCCTAGTTGCCCTTGGAGGGCAGTTGAGAGTCAACCACATTGCTGCGGCTCTGGAGTCACATGTAGGCCAGACCGGGTAAGGACGGCAGATTTCCTTCCCTAAAGGACAGATGGGTTTGTGCGACAATCGACAATGGTCTCATAAGACATACATAGGAGCAGAATTAGGCCACTCGGCCCATCGAGTCTGCTCCGCCATTCACTCATGGCTGATATTTTTCTCATCCACATTCTCCTGCCTTTTTCCCATAACCCCTGATCCCTTTTTAAATCAAGAACCGATCTATCTCTGTCTTAAAGACACTCAATGACCTGGCCTCCACAGCCTTCTGCGGCAAAGAGTTCCACAGATTCACCACTCTCTGGCTGAAGAAATTCCTCCTCACCTCTGTTTTAAAGGATCGTCCCTTCAGCCTGAGGTTGTGCCCTCTGGTTCTAGTTTTTCCTACTAGTGGAAACATCCTCTCCACGTCCACTCAATCCAGGTCTCGCAGTAAGCTGTAAGTTTCAATAAGATCCCCCCTCATCCTTCTAAACTCCAACGAGTACAGACCCAGAGTCCTCAACTGTTCCTCATACGACAAGCTCTTCATTCCAGGGATCATTCTTGTGAACCTTCTGTGGACCCTTTCCAAGGCCAGCACATCCTTCCTTAGATATGGGGCCCAAAACTGCTCACAATACTCCAAATGGGGTCTGACCAGGGCCTTATACAGCCTCAGAAGTACATCCCTGCTCTTGTATTCTAGCCCTCTCGACATGAATGCTAACATTGCATTCTGGTCATCAAAGTAGATTCTTAATTCCAGATTTTTTTTAAATTAAATTTGAATTCCACCATCTGCTGTGGCAGGGTACGAACCCCGATTCCCCAGAGCATTAGCTGAGCTTTTGGATTAATAGTCTAGCAATAATGCCACTAGGCCATCACCTTGCCAAGTGTGAGGCTGACGTCCTTTCAAAAGTGATTTCATTCAAAACAATATTGGGTGGAATTTTCACATGAAGCTGACCTGGAGGTTTGGAATCTGGGGGGACTGTCGGGGGGGGGATTTTCCGCTCCCATTTTCATCACGTCGAATTGGTGACAGGGACGGAAAATATTGCGAGCTGTCCAATCGTGTTTGGCGCAAAGCACGATGCGATTGTCCCCATTGCCGTGGACATGACGGGAACCTTGACATTGAGTGTCAGGAATAGAATCATAGAATCCCTACAGTGCAGAAAGAGACCATTCGGCCCATCGGATCTGCACTGACTCTCTGACAGAGCATCTTACCCAGGCCCTACCCCTGTAACCCCACATACTTACCTTGCTAATCCCCCTAACCTACACATCCTGAGACATCATTATAATACATTTACATCTCATTATCAGGCCTCTATGCCTGAATTCCCTGCCCTCCCCCTACCTACCCACCCACCCACCCACCCACCCACCCACCCACAAGAAAACCCATTCACGTTGGCGTGAGGGCAGAGCAGTGTGAATTACGAGTGGTCTTCCATGGTGTGCACCTGGTGGGCAGATCTCCCAGAGGAGCACAGGTGAGTGCATCGCTCAGGGGGCAGAGGGTCATGCCCGGGCACTGGCCCCTGGTACTGTAGTGCCCAAACTATGCCACGGGTGAGGGTTAGTGGGGAGGTTGTGTGGGATGGGGGGGAAGGAGGAGGAGGTTGCGTTGGGCGAGGGATGCATTGGGGGGGCGGGGGGGGATTCCTTCAGAACCTTTAAGCACTGGGGCAGCCTTCAAAAAATAGCGCCCCAATCTTTAAGAAATGAATTGCTGGTGGGGCAGGTCCCCTCAGATTCTGCCTGGCCAGCACGATGCCATGGGAGACGCCCCTTGTCATTCTTCTCTTTGTTCCTAACGATATGGCAGAGAAAGCCATCAGTGCTGGCAGAGTGCCGGCGGCTTCACCGCTGCTTTTCCCATTCGCTGCCGCGTTCCATCACATTGTGGATAAAATTCCACCCCAGGTTTCAGCTCCGTTCCCGTGCACATCCCTGCCTGCTGGCGGTCTCCAGGCGAGTCTCCAGTGGCGGGGCGGGGTCGGGGGGGAGGCCTTGAGAATCTCCGTCCTTCCCACCAGCCCCAGCTGAGCCATGCCTGCCTGGGGGAGGTGGGTCACATTCGCTGTTTACAGACCAGCCTGCAGGGGTGACAATCATCAATTCATAGAATCCCTACAGTGCAGAAGGAGGCCATTTGGCCCATCGAGTCTGCACCAACCACAATCCCAACCAGGTCTATCCCCGTAACCCCAAGCATTTACCCTAGTTAATCCCCCTGACACTAAGGGGCAATTTAGCACGGCCAATCCACCTAACCTTGGATTGTGGGAGGAAACCGGAGCATCCGGAGGAAACCCCACGCAGACACGGGGGAGAACGTGCAAACTCCACACAGACAGTGACCCAAGCCAGGAATTGAACCCGGGTCCCTGGCGCTGTGAGGCAGCGATGCTAACCACTGTGCCAAAATACCGCCCTCCCTTTACTGAGTCAGCCAGGCAACTGTGGCCACAGACAGTTAATAAAATCTTCACACATCTTTCCAGAGCGCCTCCACCTGGAGACACCCTCCAACCCCCACTAAACCCAACCCCACCCCCAAGTTCTCCTGCCTGCCACAACTGCACCCACCTCCCCTGCTGGGGATGCCAGCTGTATGTCGCCGTGTGCCTTCCCTTTCACGCTGCCAGGCCAGGCCGGCTCACTCACCCAATGGCCCTCTCGGATGCGGCCTCTTAATTACCTGCCCCCAGGAAGATCAGCTCGGTGGGTAACCACCCGGGTTCACGAAATCTTCAGAGAAGGTCAGATTCCACGTACTCGCTTTCATTCGATGGATTCTTGTATGAGTCGCAGCCTGACGCTAAACGCAAATCTCTGCAAGTAATATTCCACCCAATCGTGGATCTTAATCCTTGAACAATGTCACATTGGGACTGTACCTCACACTGACACAGCTTTGGCATATTCGGAGAGATGTGGTAAACTGCCCTCCATAAGCAAGTTCTTTCTTGATCAAAGCGCCTGTGCAAGCACAATGTTTGTTCTTGTTTCACGCAGGGAGACTGTGGAAGCTGCCTGGCCACTCCAGCATGTCCTTCTGGGAGCCGACCGATGGTAAGACAGCTCCTTATATTTCAGATCCGGCCTCCACTAGCCTCTAACTCTCTGACTTTCCAATGAAGTACTGGGAGTACTTGGAGTACTGTGCTCAGTTCTGGTCGCCTCATTACAGGAAGGATGTGGAAAAGATTGAAAGGGTGCAGAGGAGAGTTACAAGGATGTTGCCTGGATAGAGTGGCATGCCTTATGAGGATAGGCTGAGGGAGCTCGGTCTTTTCTCCTTGGAGAGACGTAGGATGAGAGGAGACCTAATAGAGGTGTATAAGATGTTGAGAGGCATAGATCGGGTGGACTCTCAGAGGCTTTTTCCCAGGGTGGAAATGGCTGCTACGAGAGGACACAGGTTTAAGGTGCTGGGGGGTAGGTAGAGAGGAAATGTTCGGGGGAAGTTTTTCACTCAGAGGATGGTGGGCGAGTGGAATCGGCTGCCGTCAGTGGTGGTGGAGGCAAACTCAATAGGGTCTTTTAAGAGACTCCTGGATGAGTACATGGGACTTAATAGGATGGAGGGTTATAGGTAGGCCTAAAAGGTAGGGATATGTTCGGCACAACTTGTGGGGCCGAAGGGCCTGTTTTGTGTTGTAGTTTTCTATGTTTCTATGAAATATTAGAAATCGCCAGGACTGGTTGTCAGAATGACTGCAGGAGTCCCTCAGGGTAGTGTCCTAAGCCCAACCACCTTCAGCTGCTTCATCAATGACCGTCTCCCCATCATGAGTCCCAGGTGGGAGTGTTCGCTGGCCATTGCACAATGTTCAGCACCAATCGTTACTCCTCAGATACTGAAGCAGTCCATGTCCGAATGCAGCAGGACCTGAACAGTATCCAAACTTGGGCTGAAAAGTGGCCAGTAACATTCACACCACACAAGACAAATACTATCTCCAACAGGGGAGAATCTAATCACATTCCCTGGACTGTCATAGAATCATAGAAACCTTACAGTGCAGAAAGAGGCCATTCGGCCCATCGAGTCTGCACCAACCACAATCCCACCCAGGCCCTACCCCCATATCCCTACATATTTTACCCGCTAAACCCACTAACCTATGCATCTCAGGACACTAAGGGGCAATTTTAGCATGGCCAATCAACCTAACCACATCTTTGGACTGTGGGAGGAAACTGGAGCACCCGGAGGAAACCCACGCAGACACGAGGAGAATGTGAAAACTCCACCCAGACAGTGACCCGAACCGGGAATCGAACCCAGGTCCCTGGCGCTGTGAAGCAGCAGTGCTAACCACTGTGCTACCGTGCCGCCCTAATCGATGGGATTCTCATCCTCGAATCCCCCACCATTAATGTTAGATCTCTTCCTTTCCACAGAGAGTCGAGTCAGGTTGTTAAATTTCAATGGCTTTATTCAGCACCCAAAGGTACGGCACAGTTACATTGCTTTTGCTGTTCCCAAGGCAAGAGAGAGAGAGCTGTTTGTGCGCTAGGTTCATATACCAATGACATCACTGGTCTTAACCTCATTGGTGTGGTTAAATTGCACTGCCAGGCCCTGATTGGCCTTCACTGGGGCTTGTCCCTGATTGGCGGTTGGGAGCATATCACTGGTGGCATGATGTCAGACATCAGCATCACATGGGTCTGAAATCGGGAGGTGGCGGTGGCCATTTTGATCAGGCACCAGAGGAGGGGGTGGCAGCGGCCATTTTACGGGGAGATGTTCCCCAACTTCCCAATTGAGGATTGGGCGCCGGTGGAGGAAAAGCTCAGGCTCCACCCTCACGATTAGCGTCGCTCCCGGGAAAACTCCGAAGCCAATCCATTGTCCCCAACAAAGATGGTGGCCGTTAACTGCACAACGCATGCCAACAAAGATGGCTGCCGTCAACTCGGGTCTGCTCCATCAATTAACATCCTGGGGGTTACAATTGACCAGAAACCGAACTGAACCAGCCAAATAAACACTGCGGCTACAGGAGCAAATCGGTGGCTGGGAATTCAGTGGCAAAACTCATCTCCTGACTCCCCAATACCTGTCCACTGTCTACAAGGCACAAGTCAGGCGTGTGATGGAAGACTCACTGCTTGCCTGGATTAGTGCAGCTCCAACAACACTCAATAAGCTTGATATCATCCAGGACAAGGCTCGTCTGATTGTCACCCCATCCTTGACCCAATGTCACTTTGACTATCCCATTCAAATACCCCCAAACTCACCTCCAATGGCCTGGGAAAACCCTGTCCCGAGGTTTTGAAATTTGAGTGGGGCTGTGAGGAGTAAAGGAGGTTACAATCATCCGCAGTATTGGAGCGAGACCTCTATCCTGATCTATGTTCCCTTAATGTGTGAAACTGGAAATTCTGCCCATTGCACCCTTGGTGTTAGCTATGGCCCAGTGGGTAGCACACCTACCTCTTTGTTAAGTCCTATGCCAGAGATAGATCATAAAAAACCCAGGCTACCACCCAGTGCAGTGCCGAGGGAGTGCTGTACTGTCAGAGGCACTGCCTTTCGGATCAGACATTAAACTAAGGCCCCCTGTCAGGTAAAAGTAAAGAATTCTATGGCACTGTTTTGAAGAAGAACGAGGGGTCCTGGCCAAAATGTATCCCAGAAGCAACTTCATTAACCAATTTGGTCATCATCATATTGCCATTGTGGGACCTGACGATGCACAAATTGGCTTCCGTGTTTCCCTCCAGTGAGTGCTCTTCAAAAATACATCATTGGTTCTAAAGCACATTGGGATGTCCTGAGGATTTTCATAAATCCCAACAAAGGCAAGGTGAACTGGTCTACTCTGGGCCAAGACCCCAAAATGGCTGTCCTGAATAAGGAGACTGATGACCCTCAGAGATATAGGCGGGAGTCAATTTGTGATGAATAAGAGGGCAACTGGACTGTGGTTCCATGGCCTACTAAAGGCAGCACAGTGGCACAGTGGTTAGCACTGCTGCTTCACAGCGTCAGGGTCCCAGGTTCAATTCCTGCCTCAGGTCACTGTCTGTGTGGAGTTTGCACTTTCTCCCTGTGTCTGCGTGGGTTTCCTCCGGGTGCTCAGGTTTCCTCCCACAGTCCAAAGATGTGCGGGTTAGGTTGATTGGCCATGCTGAATTGATCCTAGTGTTAGGGAGTTTAGCAGGGTAAATGTGTGGGGGTTGCGGGGATAGGGCCTGGGTGGGATTGTGGTTGGTACAGACTCGATGGGCCAAATGGCCTCCTTCTGCACTGTAGGGATTCTATGGATTCAATGATAAAGTCTGTGTAGAGTAGGTGATTTTTCCCACCAAAGAATCTGCTTTCGCCATCTGGAGGAGAATCTAGAATTTTAAGGTCCATTGGATTTTATAGTCCTGAGGAGACCATTCAGCCCACAATGCTGGTGCTGACTCTCTGGAAATTCTATCCACTCTACCCCATTACCCTGGCATTTTACTCAAAAAGAAGTCTCACAACACCAGGTTAAAGTCCAACAGGTTTATTTGGTAGCAAATACCATAAGCTTTCGGAGCGCTGCTCCTTCGTCAGGTGGAGTGTCATTTTACTCAAACCCAAAGTATTTATCCACTTCTGGCATGTTCCTGGCAAAATAATGTTGTTGGAATCATTTTATTTTTTTAATTTAGTCAGGTCTGTGTCATCTTTTGTCCTTGAGAAAGACAATTGTGTGGATTAACCCTTTATTTTGCAATAACAGGGAGAGAAAACAAAGTGTACCTACCGCAGCTTTTTCTATGCAGACATTGATGGCTGTAGGCAGCAATGTACCTTTGCGATATGGAAGCCAAAATGCTGCAGCAATTACTTTGGAAAAAACTGTAAAGGTGAGAGACAGTTTTTTCATTCCGGCGACTGTGTCAAAATATAGAAAATAGGAATAGTCGGCCATTCAGCCCTTCCAGCTTGCTTTACTGTTCATTATGATCATGGTAAGAAGTCTCACAACACCAGGTTAAAGTCCAACAGGTTTATTTGGTGGCATGAGCTTTCGGAGCGCTGTCCCTACATCAGGTGAGTGAAGAGTTCGGTTCACAAACGGGGCATAGATAGACACAAACTCAATTGAAAGATAACTTTCCTGGGCTTGCAAAATCTCACTAACTGTCCTGGCTGTAGACAATTCACACCTCTTTAACCTTTGCTTAACCCTCTCTCCACTCACATTGTCTGCACTTGTAAAGACTTGATTACCTGTTAAGACTTGCATTCCAACCATTATCTTGTAATTGAGTTTGTCTCTATGTATGCCCTGTTTGTGAACCCAACTCTTTACTCACCTGGTGAAGGGGCAACGCTCCGAAAGCTCGTGCTACCAAATAAACCTGTTGGACTTTAACCTGGTGTTGTGAGACTTCTTACTGTGCTTACCCCAATCCAACACCGGCATCTCCACATCATTATGATCATGGCTGATCATCCAACTCAGTAATCTGTTCCCACTTTCCCCCCTCATATCCTTTGATTCCTTTCACCCCAAGAGCTATATCTAACTCCTTCTTGGAAACACACAATGTTTTGGCCTCAACTGCTTTCTGTGGTAGCGAAAACTTTGGAGTTTTACAGATAGACTACTGCCCAAAGACATTTGATGAATTGATACCAATTCTCTTCCCATACCTAGTGGTCGCACTAAGGCAGACTTTGGTCTGTTTCAATAGCTGGTAATTCCTGGAACAGGTCACTATTCTGTCGCCAGAGGCTTATAGCGTGAGGGGCACCACTCCACATCAAATGTGGCTGACCAGGAGTCTCTCCCACTCTTCTGACAGCCATTGGCGTGTTTGGAAGGATTTTGCAGGTTGACACTCAATCTGTTTGACCGCATTATGAACGCACCTTCCTTGGCCACCAAGTCCTGGGATAGGATTTGAACCTGGAACTCGTGGCTCAGAGGCAGGGATGCTACCCAAGGTGCCACAAGACCTCCCTGATGCAGTGATGCTGAATGTTATGCATAGCACAGCAATGAAATAGGAGAGAGACTTAAAAAAAAAAAGACCCTACTCTGTCATTCACTGACTGGAGAACGCAACAATTAATAACGGCTAAAATATCACAAGAGCATTCGGAAGCGGAGGATGCCATTCAGCCCCTTGAGCCTGCTCCACCATTCACTAAGATCAGGTCAGGCCTGCACCTCAGTTCCATCTATGTACATTAGCTTTGGATGCCCTTACTTAACCTAAAGTCTAACAATGTCAATCTTGGGCGGCACACTGGTTAGCGCTGCTGCCTCACAGCTCCAGGGACCCATGTTCGATTCCCGGCTTGGGTCACCATCCGTGCGGAGTCTGCACGTTCTCCCCATGTCTGCGTGGGTTTCCTCCAGGTGCTCCGGTTTCCTCCCACAGTCCGAAAGACGTGCTGGTTAGAGTGCATTGACCCGAACAGGCGCCAGAGTGTGGTGACTGGGGGATTTTCACAGTAACTTCATTGCAGTGTTAATGTAAGCCTTACTTGTGACACTAATAAAGAAACTTTGAAAAAAAAACCTGCCGCAGTGGGTTTTCCTGTAGCAGATGTAGCTTGTCATTGGGCACCAGCAGAATCTTTTAGACCCACTGAATTCAATGCAACTTGCGTGGCTCACTCGCAGTGGGGGTTGACTTCTGGCCAGCAGGAATGGGCCAGAAAATCCCACCCAATATTTCAGGTTCAGTGACCTTTCACCCTCAATGAACAAACAAAGAACAAAGAAAATTACAGCACAAGAACAGGCCCTTCGGCCCTCCAAGCCTGCACCGACCATACTGCCCGACTGAACTAAAACCCCCTACCCTTCTGGGGACCATATCCCTCTATTCCCATCCTGTTCATGTATTTGTCCAGATGCCCCTTAAAAGTCACTGTGGTATCTGCTTCCACTACCTCCCCCGGCAGCTAGTTCCAGGCACCCACCACCCTCTGTGTAAAAAACTTGCCTCGTACATCTCCTTTAAACCTTGCCCCTCGCACCTTAAACCTCTGCCCCCTAGTAATTGACTCTTCCACCGTGGGAAAAAGCTTCTGACTATCCACTCTGTCCACGCCTCTCATAATCTTGTAGACTTCTATCAGGTCTCCCCTCAACCTCCGTCGTTCCAGTGAGAACAAACCAAGTTTCTCCAACCTCTCCTCATAGCTAATGCCCTCCAGACCAGGCAACATCCTGGTAAATCTTTTCTGTACCCTCTCCAAAGCCTTCACATCCTTCTGGTAGGGTGGCGACCAGAATTGAACACTATATTCCAAGTGCAGCCTAACTAAGGTTCTATAAAGCTGCAATGTGACTTGCCAATTTTTAAACTCAATGAATCGGAACAATTCTGATGCAAGATCACTCAACCTCAAACATTGATGTGGAGATTTTAAAATTTCCTCCAGTCCTCAACCTTCCCTCCCCCGCATACATTCCCTATTGCCCATCCATGTCAGCCCATGGCAATCCATGCCCCTCCACCCACCCTAGTGCCCCAATGCCAACCTGTTGCCAACTCATGCCCCCAACCCATCACCCATTGCCCTTATCCCTTCCATGTAAACTCACCTAGTCTTCCTGAACAGTTCTTTGACAGTTCCTTGGACTCCACTCATCTGATGAAGGAGCAGGGCTCCGAAAGCTCGTGATTCCAAATAAACCTGTTGGACTTGAACCTGGTGTTGTGAGACTTCTCACTGAACCTCAAACATTGCCCCCGGCCCAAACATTTGTCACTGAGTCAGTTCTGCAGAGTCAGGAAGTTTCCCAGCTTGGCGAACCCAACCTGTAAAAATGTTGGCCCACAGGTTGGGGCAGGCTGACCCCGGAATGAATGTACAGGCTTCCAGGGGAGGGGGGGGGGGAGGTTGCGGGGGGGGAGGCAAGGCTGGAAGCACTTCCTGCCTCTGAGCTCTGGCACTAAGGCTTTTAAAAAACCATCACCCTTTGCCCTTATCCCCTCCATGTCCACTCACCTAGTATTCCTGAGCAGTTCCTTGATAGTGTTGACCCTTTCTGGATAGCATTGATGGGTTTGACAGCTGGATGGCTCTTTAACAGTTCCTTGACAGTTGGAAAGCTTTTTGACAGCCTGGCAGTTCCAATGATTCTGTGTGTAATAAAGGCATAATCGTATTCATTCTGACAATCCTAAAGGGTGTCTTCCTTTTCTTAAAGGTGTCCTGTGATCCTATCCTAGGGTACCCTGGGACTTTGAATAAATGGCAAGGCAGTGGTATAGTGGTACTGTCACTGAACTAGTAATCTAGAGAGCCAGGGTAGTGCTCAGGTTCAAATCCTACCATGGCAAATGGTGAAATTTGAATTCAATAAAAATCATAGAAATCATAGAATCCCTACAGTGCAGAAGGAGGCCATTCGGCCCATCGAGCCTGCACCGACCACAATCCCACCCAGGTCCTTTTCCCGCTAATCCCTCTAACCCACACATCCCAGGTCACTATGGGGCAATTTAGCATTGCCAGTCAATCTAACCCGCAAATCTTTGGAGTGTGGGAGGAAACCGGAGCACCCGGAGGAAACCCATGCAGATACGGGGAGAACGTGCAGACTCCACACAGACAGTGACCCAAGCCAAATCTGGAATTGAGAATCTACTGCTGACCATGAAACCGTTGTCAATTGTCAGAAAAACCCATCTGGTTCAATAATGTCCTTTAGGGAAGGAAATCTGCCGTCCTTATCCAGTCTGGCCTACATGTGACTCCAGAGCCACATCAATGTGACTGACTCTTAAATGTCCTTAGGGATGGGCAATAAATGCTGACGCAGCCAGCGATGCCCACATCCCATGAATAGAAAAAAATGGAAAAAAAGGGGTAGGTTACCTCTCCAAAGGGTGGATGCAAACACAGCCACCAAGTTCGGACCACCTCTTACCTGTCCTAAACTGCACACTCTTGGATTCCACGCTCCAGTTCTTGCAAGATCCCACTTTGATGGAGGCAGCTGCCTCCACGAATGGCTCGCGGGCAAACCCCAAAGTGAGAGCCTCATCGCCGTGGCAACAATCCGGGCCTATGTTTCCTTTCACAAATGCTGCCTGACCCGCAGAGTTTTTCCCAGCAATTCTTTTTTTTCTTATATTTCTTAATCTTATAATTCTAAGCTTACAAAAGATTGTTGTTTTATCTTTATAGCTTGTCCAGGAGGCCCTGAAAACCCGTGCAACTCCCACGGTGTTTGTGACGACCAGTACACAGGAACCGGTAAATGCAACTGCACAACTGGATTCAGTGGAACTGCGTGTGAGCTTTGCTTGCCTAGAAGATGGGGGCCAGAATGTACAGGTAAAGAACAGAAAACAAGCTACAGTTTTCTCATTTCTACTTCACAATATTTATTCTATTTCTTATTAATGTACCTCAGTTGCTGCTTAATTAGCCATTTTCTGTTGTTGTTTTGGTAGCACAGATGTAGAGAAAATGTTTCCACTTGTAAATGAGAGCAAAATGAGGGCCATGGAATCATAGAATGGTTACTGCACAGAAGGAGGCCATTTTGTCAGGTGTGAACTTGCCAGGTGGCTCACGAGAGCACCTCAGCTGGTCACACCCCATCGCCATTTCCCAGCAGCCCTTGCAAATCTTTTCTCTTCAGATAACCATCCAACTCCCTTTTGAAAACCATAATTTGATCTGCCTCCACCACTTTTTCAGACAGTGCATTCCTGATCCTAAGCACTCGCTGTGTGAATCTGTCTCCACCACACTCTCAGACAGTGCATTCCAGATCCTAACCACTCACTGTGTGAATCTGTCTTCACCACACTCTCAGACAGTGCATTCCAGATCCTAACCACTCGCTGCCTGAATCTGTCTCCACCACACTCTCAGACAGTGCATTCCAGATCCTAACCACTCGCTGCCTGAATCTGTCTCCACCACACTCTCAGACAGTGCATTCCAGATCCTAACCACTCGCTGTGTGAATCTGCCTCCACCACACTCTCAGACAGTGCATTCCAGATCCTAACCACTCGCTGTGTGAATCTGTCTCCACCACACTCTCAGACACACTCTCACCACTCTAACATGGGGACATTATCCCAGCTCCGACCATCTCTCCGCCTACCTGAAGTCTCTCATCCATGGAATAATTCTTGTTTGTCTTTTCAGCACTAATGCCTTCGCGGGTGTAAGTTAGCCGCTAATGATGGTGTGACGGTGGTGTAGTTGTCACATCACTCGCCTCATAATCCAGAGGCTCAGGCTAATGCTCCGGGGACAATGGGTTCAAATCCAACCGTGGCAGTTGTTGGTGGGATTTAAATTAAATTAAACATCTGAGATTAATAGTTAATAATGCCATGGAACTATCAGTAATTGATGTTAAAACCTCTCTGGTTCACTACTGTCCCTTAGGGAAGGAAATCTGCCATCCTTACCTGGTCTGGCCAACATGTGAATCCAGAGCCGCAACAATGTGGTTGACTCTCAACTGCCCTCTGAAATGGCTCAGCGAGCCACTCAGTTCAAGGGCAGTAATGGGATGGGCAGCAAATGCTGGCCTTGCCAATGATGCCCACATCCCCTGAAAGGATCAAATGAATAAATCCAATAGAAAATTGAGGAGAAACTTCCTTACCCCTTGTGCTCTTTACCATAAAGAGTAGTTGAGGTGAATATCATAGGTGCATTCAAAGCGAAACTTGATAAACACATGAGGGAGAAAGAGATAAGAACATAAGAACTAGGAGCAGGAGTAGGCCATCTGGCCCCTCGAGCCTGCCCCGCCATTCAATAAGATCATGGCTGATCTTTCCGTGGACTCAGCTCCACTTACCCGCCCGCTCACCATAATCCTTAATTCCTTTACTGTTCAAAAATTTATCTATCCTTACCTTAAAAACATTCAATGAGGTCGCCTCAACTGCTTCACTGGGCAGGGAATTCCACAGATTCACAGCCCTTTGGGTGAAGAAGTTCCTCCTCAACTCAGTCCTAAATCTGCTCCCCCTTATTTTGAGGGCATGCCCCCAAGAACTGATTTCACCTGCCAATGGAAACAACCTCCCTGCTAGTATCTTATCTATTCCCTTCATAATCTTATATGTTTCTATAAGATCCCCCCTCCTAAATTCCAATGAGTATAGTCCCAGTCTACTCAGTCTCTCCTCATAAGCCAACCCTCTCAACACCCTCTCAACACCAGAATCAACCTAGTGAATCTTCTCTGCACCCCCCCCCCCCAGTGCCAGTATATCCTTTATCAAGTAAGTAGACCAGGACTGTACACAGTACTCCAGGTGTGGCCTCACCAGCACCTTATACAGCTGCAACATAACCTCGCTGTTTTTAAACTCCATCCCTCCAGCAATGAAGGACAAAATTCCATTTGCCTTTTTAATTACCTGCTGCACCTGCAAACCAACTTTTTGTGATTCATGCACAAGGACGCCCAGATCCCTCTGCGCAGCAGCATGCTGCAATTTTTTTACCATTTACGTAAATTTAAGTCCATTTTGCTGTTATTCCTACCAAAATGGATGACCTCACATTTAGCAAAATGAGCCCCATCTGCCAGACCCTGTCAGCTTGCTGAAGGATTGTGTAGGTTGCTGTTTGATCACCTCTCATGTCCTTACAGCCTGTGACTGCTCTGAAAATGGAGTGTGCGATGACGGCATTAATGGCCAAGGAATATGCCTCTGCAGCGAAGGCTGGACTGGAGGCCGCTGTGAAACACAACTAGGTATGTCTTAAGTGAATGACCTGCACTCTGAACTCTGGATTCTCAGTCAATCTGCCCACCCCACTGGTTCAAATGGAGAGGTACATTTTCACCCCTTGCATTACTCCCAGTGCAGCCATGTGATTAGATCACTCTGCAGTCTGTCATTTTTATTTAACCCAAAAAGAGAAAACGCTGGAAAATCTCAGCAGGTCTGGCAGCATCCGTAAGGGGAGAAAAGAGCTGACGTTTCAAGTCCAGATGACCCTTTATCAAAGCTGACAAAGGGTCATTTGAACTCAAAACGTCAGCTCTTTTCTCTCCTTACAGATGCTGCCCAGACCTGCTGAGATTTTCCAGCATTTTCTCTTTTGGTTTCAGATTCCAGCATCTGCAGTAATTTGCTTTTATCCAGTGTCATTTTTTTAACTCACTTCAAGAGAGTGGTCAAAAATTGTTGGCAGGATGTGCGATTTAAAAAAAAATTCATTTGTGGGACATGGGGCATCGCTGGCTAAGCCAGCATTTATTGCCCATCCCTAGTTGCCCTTGAGAAGGTGGTGGTGAGCTGCCGCCTTGAATCGCTGCAGTCCACGGGCTGTGGGTTGACCCACAATGCCAGCTCTCAGTGGACTGTCTAACCAGTGTCTTTCATGACATCCCATGATATTTCACAGCTAATTCCGTATTTGTTTGGAGATGTGTAACGGCCTGGATTTTCACCAGAGGGAGCCTTGTTGCGGAGAAAATGCCAGAAACAGCCAGAATTTCTAACTCATGCCCGGACCTGACTTTGGCCATTTTCGAGGGGATGGAACTGGGTGGGGTCAGGGTTCAAGCATTTGTGATTTGTGAAATCACTGGCTGAGGTGGGATTTTGTAAGGGCAGGAGTGTGGAATCCGAGCGGTGTGCAGGTAAAAGGAAGCCTGAACTTAGTGATAAAGGAAAAAGACAGCAGATGCTGGAATCTGAAACGGAAACTGAAAATGCCGGAGAAACACAACAGGTCTGACAACATCTGTGGAGCGGGAATAGAGCCAAAGGCCGGAATGTGACGCCCGCCCCGGAATCGGGGCTTGGAGAACGGCATTCTCCGTTGGTCTCGGACGGGGTCGTACGAGCCTTGCGCGGACATTTCGAGCCTGGATGACCTTGGGTTAGATGAAGTGTCATCCTGACTTGAAACGTTGGCTCCATTCTCTCTGAACTCGGTGGATGCTTTGGATAGTCAGGATACTTCTTTGGAGAGATAAGGTGCCCCTTTAGATTGAGACCTTCCTGACAGAAGTAAGGCACCCTTTGGGAGAGTTTAAAGTGAATGTGATCATGTATTTTCTGCACAAACTCACTGGAACTGTCAAAGCTGTCAAGGAATGCTGAGAGGATGTTTCCCCTCATGGGAGAGTCTGACACCAGAGGACATTACCTTAGAATAAAGGGAATTAAGACTGAGATGAGGAGGAATTTGGAGGAGGCGCTGCCGGGCAAGGTGATGGAGGCGGGGACACTGGGAACGTTTAAGACTTATCTAGATAGCCATATGAACGGAGTGGGAATGGAGGGATACAAAAGAATGGTCTAGTTTGGACCAGGGAGCGGCACGGGCTTGGAGGGCCGAAGGGCCTGTTCCTGTGCTGTATTGTTCTTTGTTCTTTGAATTTCTTCTCCCTGAGGGTTGAGAGTCTTTGGAACCCCTTGCCACGGAGAGCTGTGGGAACAGAGTCCTTGGGTATATTTAAGGCTGGGATAGATAGATTCATGATCAGTAAGGGAATCAAGGGTTATGGGGAAAGGGCAGGAAAGGGGCTACTGCTGTTTCTATTTCTTGTGGGCTTATGGAAGAGCCAAAGCTGTCAAAGGGGGTTGGGGATACGAGGTGATTTAGCATGGAGGAGGTAAGGGCAAAGGGTGAGTGGCATGAGTTGGCACTAAATTGGGATGGGGGGTGAGTGGGGGCTATGGTTTGGCATTGATTGGCATGAGTGGGGCATCGGGAGTATGTGTGGGGTGAGGGATGTTTCTTGTTTAATTTAATTTTTTATTTAGTTAATCGCCATGCCAGAGCACAGAAGCAGACCTCGTGCCCAGCCTGCCTCTGCACCCTCCGCACTCGTCCTGGCATCACCCTACCCCGACTGGAAGTCCAGCCTGCGGGCAGACACCTTTAAGGGTCAGGTTTGCCAAGGAGGGAGATCTCCTGACTCTGTGCACCCGACTCCTCGAGCGGAAATCTGGGCCGTGTTTTCTGGTGGATAGCAAGGAAGTTACCAGACATAACCCTGGCTTCTCTGTGATGCCACCGATTTGCAGCCAAAGCTACAGAGAACCACCCCAAACAATACTGCACTATAATGCCGTTAAGATGTTTTGTTTTTTATTCTTTGGCAGCTATGAAGCCAGTTTGTTCACCTCCTTGCTCTGAAGATGCAGTCTGCAAGAGCAACAACACATGCGAGTGTAAACTCTACTACGAGGGTGATGGAAGGACATGTGTGGGTGCGTTAAGTTACTGCTTTTTTGCATGGCCAGCAGTGATATGCATGTGTGAAATGTCATGAGTTGAACAATGGCCAAGGGAAGGGGCTAACACAGGGAGGAACAAAGCATCATATGACCATTCAGCCCTCAAAATTATCCACCTTTTAATAAAGTTTAAGTTTATTTGTTAGTGTCACAAGTAGGCTTACATTAACACTGCAATGCAGCTACTGGAAAATCCCCTAGTCGCCACACTCTGGCATCTGTTCGGGTACACAGAGCACAGCCAATGCACCTAACCAGCACGTCTTTCGGACCATGGGAGGAAACTGGAACACCTGGAGGAAACCCAGGCAGACATGGGGCGAACGTGCAGACTCCGCATAGACAGTGACCCAAGCCGGGAATGGGACCTGGGTCCCTGGCGCTGTGAGGCAGCAGTGCTAACCACTGTGCTACCGTGCTGCCCCATTTAATGTGATTATGGCTGATCTGTGACCTAACTCCATATACCTGCGTTACCCCATATCCTTTAATACCTTCAGTTAGAGGTTTTCTTTCATCCTTGTAAGTTGTTTAATTATGAAATGACCCTCGTGGGCCGCACATAAACTTCATATCCCATTAAGTCACATCTCAAGCTAATGAAAATAATGAGAACTCAGGAATCTGCTTCGGGATAAATCTGCCAAAGAGGCAACAGGACAGTCGAAGAACTATTGAAGTTGAAGGGGCAGAAACAGTTCTTTTCCAAACATAAGTCCTCGCAAAATTCAAGCAGCGTAAACCAGCAAGTAGGAATTGAAGATGGATCTTGAGGGCTAAGGTTGCTCATCCCTAGAATCCAGCAAAGGCAACTTAAAGTAAAGTTTATTCATTAGTGTCACATTAACAATGCAATGAAGTTACTGTAAAAATCCTCTAGTCACCACACTGTGACGCCTGTTTGGGTACACTGAGGGAGAATTTAGCATGGCCAATGCACCTAACTAGCACTGTGGGAGGAAACCAGAGCACTCAGAGGAAATCCACGCAGACACAGGGAGAACGTGCAGACTCCGCACAGTGACCCAAACTGGGAATCGAACCCAGGTCCCTGGCGCTGTGAGGCAGCAGTGCCAACCATTCCACCACCATGCTGCCACATTCATGTTTGGAACTTTATGGTTCCTCAGAGGATTCATCTCCTTATTCAGAGGATTTCCAGCGAGGTATTGAAGTCCACAGTTCTGTTTATTAAATATGACTGGCTGATCCAGATTGTGGCAAAGCAAAAGTGAAGGGAAACGTATTAAATTTATTAATTTTAATAAGTTAAATTTATGATCAATTATCTTTCTCTTCATGGTCTCACGGGAAAGACGGAGGCTGAGGGGAGACTTGATACAAAATTATGAGAGGCATAGACAGGGTGGATAGTCAGAGGTTTTTCCCAGGGTGGAAGTGTCAGTTACAAGGGGGCACAGGTTCAAGGTGAGAGGGGGAAAGTTTAAGGGAGATGTGCGGGGAGGTTTTTCACGCAGAGAGTGGTGGGTGCCTGGAACGCGCTGCCAGAGGAGGTGGTGGAAGCAGGAACATTAGCAACATTTAAGAGGCATCTGGATGGGTTCATGAATAGGGAGGGAATAGAGGGATACGGACCGAGTAAGGGCAGAAGCTTTTTTTCCCCGTTTAGTTAGGGGATCATGATCGGCACGGGATTGGAGGGGTCAGAGGGCCTGTTCCTGTGCGGTATTTTCCTTTGTCCTTTTTTCTCTTTGTTCTACTGTGCGCAGTTCTGGTCACCTCATTACAGGAAAGATGTTGAAGCCATTGAAAGGGTGCAGAGGAGATTTACAAGGATGTTGCCTGGATTGGGGGGCATGCCTTATGAGGATAGGTTGAGGGAGCTTGGTCTCTTCTCCCTGGAGAGACGAAGGATGAGAGGTGACCTGATAGAGGTTTACAAGATGTTGAGAGGTCTGGATAGGGTAGACTCTCAGAGGCTATTTCCAAGGGCTGAAATGGTTGCTACGAGAGGACACAGGTTTAAGGTGCTGGGGGGTAGGTACAGAGGAGATGTCAGGGGTAAGTTTTTCACTCAGAGGGTGGTGGGTGAGTGGAATCGGCTGACGTCGGTGGTGGTGGAGGCAAACTCGTTGGGGTCTTTTAAGAGACTTCTGGATGAGTACATGGGATTTAATGGGATTGAGGGCTATAGATAGGCCTAGAGGTAGGGATATGATCAGCGCAACTTGTGGGCCGAAGGGCCTGTTTGTGCTGTGGCTTTCTATGTTCTATGTTCTATGTTCTACTACTGACATGCGAGAAGAGAAAGTTTCAATTCATTTTTAGTCAAGACTCACACATCGCCTGACAATTACAGTCGTATCCTGACCCATGGAGTGCCTGTTCAATGGTTAACATTATCATCTACTCCATTGGAGGACTGGGAAGTATTAGGAGAAATGGATCAGCTCCTACATATGAAGTCTTGTGGCGCAGTGGGTAGTGTCTCCACCTCGGGGTCAGAATGTCTGTGTACAGGTACTAAAGGGTGGCACGGTGGCACAGTGGTTAACACTGCTGCCTCACAGCACCAGGGACCCGGGTCCCATTCCCAGCTTGGGTCACTGTCTGTGTGGAGTTTGCACGTTCTCCCCGTGTCAGCGTGAGTTTCCTCCGGGTGCTTCGGTTTCCTCCCATGGTCCAAAGATGCGTGGGTTAGGTTGATTGGCCAGGCTAAATTGCCCCTTAGTGTCAGAGGGATTAGCAGGGTAAATACGTGGGGCTACAGGGATAGGAGCTGGGTGGGATTGTTGTCAGTGCAAATTCGATGGACCAAATGGCCTCCTTCTGCACTGTGAATTCTATGAAGTCCGCAGAAGGTGGGTTTATATATGTGGCCAAACAGGTAGATAATCAGCCTGCGATTCCTTTCAATGCACCTCAGGGAAGGCAGTGCAGAGTTGCCACACCACAGAAGGTGGTGACAAACCATTGCAACACTTTGCCAAGCGTGATCACGGATCAATGGAAGGGAAGTCCATGCTTGCCAATGCCCTGTAAGGACATGGTACCTGGCGAAGGGGAGCAGGTCCTAGTTTGGTCATTTCTCATGTAACTGAAGGCCAAGTCTAATAGAGAAGTTATTCCACAGACTCAGCTGGTCTATGACTACCGGCCATGCGAGGTGTGCTTATTTTAAAACAGAATTGCCTATGTGGTAAAATCTGTAGTTTCTCCCTTTTTGTTTTCTTTGATTCCACCCCCCCGCAAGACATAACATTTTCCTTTTCTTTTATTGGTTAAAGGGATTGTCCAATCAATTGCCGAATCCTTGACATCCATCACCAACTCTTTAGACTGAACTTTCCATTGGGGTGGGCTCCCTCCCTCCCTCCCTCACTCGGGTGGGCCCTGGGTGGGCCCTCCCTCACTCACGTCTGATTGGCCAGCCTGCCCGTCAGACTTTTTATTTAATCAGCTTGTGGGCCAATCTTCTGGCCCCATTGGGGAGGAAGTCCCACCTCCCAGAGCTGCTGTCCAATCCAATGATCAGTGGCTCTCTGGTGCGAGCAGCGCCACAAGGAGCGGTGGCCACTGCTGGGACTGCAGGCAGTTCCCTGAGGGGATTGTTCTGTGATAGAGCCTGGAGAAAGGGGAGTCCTGGGCCTCACTGAGACCAGACTGGCTGGCCCCTGTGAGGTGCCGAGGGGCGTGGGTGGACAGCATGGGGTGGGGTAGAAGAGAAGCATGTGGGTAAGGGGGGGATACTCTGGAGGGACTTCAATTGGCACATGCTGCTGGAAAAGGAGGCACAGCCATTGCCCAGACAACAGGCTTCATGTGGGGGGGAGCAGGGTGCGGGGGGAAGGGGGGTGTTGGCTGAAGCCAGCATCCTACACTGTGGATAAAATTGAGGGAGAGAATGAAGCTCCTCAGTGCCCATTAGACCATTAGTTGACTACTTAAGTGCCTCAATTAGCGTACAGGTGAATGGGCCTCCCGCACCTCTCTGCTGCTGGTAACATAACAGGAGGGGCAACTGGGAGTGAGGAGATGGTGGCGTACCACTGGCATGGTGCCACATTTTGCACCCCCCCCCCCCAACCATCTGACATCCTGCCCCTTGAGGGGTGGGGGTGTAAAATTCTGGCCTATGTAGATGCTGGTGGGTACTTAGCGTCATAGAGGTTTACAGCATGGAAACAGGCCCTTCGGCCCAACTTGTCCATGCCATCATTTATTTTTTAACCACGAAGCTAGTCCCAATTGCCCACTGGCCCATATCCCTCTATACCCATCGTACCCGTGTAACTGTCTAATTGTTTTTTAAAAGAAAATTGTACCCATCTCTACTACTACCTCTGGCAACTTGTTCCAGACACTCACCACCCTCTGTGTGAAAAAAGTGCCCCTCTGGGCACTTTTCTATCTCTCCCCTCTCACCTTAAACCTATGCCCTCTAGTTTTGGACTTCCCTACCTTTGGGAGAAGACGTTGACTATCTAGCTGATCTATGTCCCTCATTATTTTATAGACCTCTGTCATCCCAAAGCCTCCTACCCTCCAGGGAAAAAAGTCCCAGTCTACCCAGCCTCTCCCTATAACTCAAATCATCAAGTCCCGGTAGCATCCTAGTAAATATTTTCTGCACTCTCTCTAGTTTAATAATATCCTTTCTTATAATAGGGTGACCAGAACTGTACACAGTACTCCAAGTGATTCCGATTGGAGCCTCCCTCCAAGTGATTCTGTGTCCTCCTCAGGAGGGGCAGTCAGCGGCACTATTCAATCCATCATCATGTTCTGCGACACTCCCATGCTGAGGTCCGATGGTGCTGTACTGCAAATATCAGCATGGGGCGGCACGGTGGCACAGTGGTTAGCATTGCTGCCTCACAGCGCGAGGAACCCAGGTTCAATTCCAGCCTCGGATCACTGTCTGTGCGGATTCTGCATATTCTTTCTGTGTCTGCGTGGGTTTCCTCCGGGTGCTCCGGTTTCCTCCCACATTCCAAAGATGTGCGGTTAGATGGATTGGCCGTGCTAAATTGACCCTTAGTGTCTGGGGGACTAGCTAGAAGTTACGGGGATAGGGTTTGGGTGGGACTGTGGTCGGTGCAGACTTGATGGGCCGAATGGCCTCTTTCTGCACTGTAGGATTCTATGATTCTATCTTTAGCTCAGCTTGCCAGGGGAATATGTTACTGCACCAGTAGTTAAGTGAATATCAATGTTGTGTATAAAATAGCCATTGACGCACTTTGGTTGACTCTATTTCTTGTTTTATATCTCAGTTGTTGATCTGTGTGCCCAGAATAATGGCGGCTGTTCAGAATTTGCCAAGTGCTCTCAGAAAAATGTGAGCATCAGCTGCAGGTGTGAGGAAGAATATTCCGGAGACGGCTACACATGTGATCCAATAGACCCATGTGCGGATGGGTATAATGGGGGGTGCCATGAGCACGCAATCTGCACAGTGACAGGGGCGGTAAGTAAAAATCTACCCTGGTATTATTCACTGATTGGTTTAACTGCCAGAGGATTAATACGAAAAGCACACACGGTCGTACATCATGACAAGCTAGGAGTGAGTGGTAAAGTTTAAAGTTTATTTATTAGTGTCACAAGTAGGCTTATGTTAACACTGTAATGAAGTTACTGTGAAAATCCCCTAGTCACCACACTCCGGCACCCGTTCGGGTACACTGAGGAGCAATTTAGCATGGCCAACGCACCTAACCAGCACGTCTTTCAAACTGTGGGAGGAAACCGGAGCACCCGGAGGAAACCCACGCAGACACGGGGAGAATGTGCAGACTCCACACAGTGACCCAAGCCGGGAATTGAACCCGGGTCCCTGGCGCTGTGAGGCAGCAGTGCTAACCACTGTTCTGCCCTTACCTCACATTTACATTAAAATGGACTTTTCTTTTCTACACCTGCACTATCATACCCATTCACAATCTTTAAGACCTCCAACAGATTACATCTCAGGGCGGCACGGTAGCACAGTGGTTAGCACTGCTGCTTCACAGCTCCAGAGACCTGGGTTCGATTCCCGGCTTGGGTCACTGTCTGTGTGGAGTTTGCACATTGTCTGCGTGGGTTTCCTCCCACAGTCCAAAGATGTGCGGGTTAGGTTGATTGGCCATGCTAAAATTGCCCCTTAGTGTCATGAGATGCATCGGTTAGAGGGATTAGCGGGTAAATATGTAGGGATATGGGGGTAGGGCCTGGGTGGGATTGCAGTCGGTGCAGACTCGATGGGCCAAATGGCCTCTTTCTGCACTGTAGGGTTTCTATGATTCAGCCTTTACACTTAGAGAAAAGAGCCGCAGCCTGTTCAATCTTTCCTGGCAGGTGGCACTCTCTCCGTCCCAATGGTGGGGGAGTCCAGAATTAGTAGTCATCGTTTGAGGATAAGGGGTAAACCTTTTAGACCTGAGCTGAGGAGAAATGTCTTCACCCAGAGGGTGGTGAATGTGTGGAATTCACTATCACACAAAGTAGTTGAGGCCAAAGCGTTGTCTGATTTCAAGAAGAAATTAGATAGAGCTCTTGGGACTAAAGGGATCAAGGGATATGGGAGGAAGTGGGGAATCAGAATATTGAATTCGATGATTAGCCATGATCAAGATGAACGGCAGAGGAGGCTCAATGGGCTGAATGGCCTACTGCTTCTAGTTTCTATGTCTCTATGTTTCTAATGCTGGTATCATTCTGATCAACCTTTCAATGAGTTCTCTGTTGATGTATGCTAAGTGTGTGCTTCCACTTGAGACGGGTCGTACAGTGCCGAGCGTACAATGTGGTTAATTATTGACTAACCTGGAATCTTTTTTGCAACAGAATAAACGGAATTGTGCGTGCAAAGATAATTATATTGGGGACGGAGTTAATTGCACCGTGAAAGAACTCCTCGTCAATCGATGTCTGCAAGACAACGGCAAGTGTCATGCAGATGCCATCTGTGTTGACCTGCATTTTGAGGGTAAGTATTAATCTTGCTTTAAGGGCTGTATTTCTGTTGCGTAACAAGAATTACCATTGGAATCAATGCCATTTCTTCTGTTACACTTGAGTTTACAACCTCACTCTGGCATTCCGATCAAACTGGATTCATCCAGTCACCTTCCAATGTATTGAAAAAGAAACATTTTGACACTTTTTTTTATTCATTGGTGGGACATGGGCGTCGCTGGCTGGGCCAGTATTTATTGCCCATCCCGAGTTGCCCTTGGAGGGCATTTGAGATTCAACCAATTGCTGTGGCTCTGGAGTCACATGTAGGCCAGACCAGGTAAGGACGGCAGATTTCCTTCCCTAAAGGGCATTAGTGAACCAGATGGATTTTTCCGACAATGGTTTCAGTAGATTCTTAATTCCAGATCTTTTTTATTGAATTCAAATTCCACCATCTGCCTTGACGGGATTCGAACCCAGGTCATCAGAACATTAGCTGAGTTTCTGGATTAATAGTCTAATGATAATATCACTAGGCCACCGCCTCCCATTGCCTCTGTAGCCAATTAACAGCCCAGTGGGTGATGGAATCGGCCATAATGAGTGGAAGGATGTAGATCTTGTCGCGGGGATTACCCCACATTGTATATTGAAATGGTGAGCTGGACCTGACAGGGCACCAAGGACCCTGGCATCGCCCCCCGCCTCCCCAGCCAGAAAGTCAGGGTGGAGCCCACCCATGCTCCCAATGAGTGCTCCTGCAGCAATGCAAGGCCTGAAGCAGCGTTGATGGCTTTAAGGCAAGACCTATCTCCAGAGGAAGCCCCACCTTAGAGAGCCACCAGCCAATGGGAGGATGAGCAGCTCTGCAATCCTATGGTGCCAGCTAGGAATGATGGCCACTGCTAGGACTATAGATAGTCCCACCGCGCCGAGGAGCCCAGGTGTATCCCGGTGTTGGGGGTCTTAGTGCAGGGAATCATGGGGATGGTGGGCAGGGTTGGGAGGCCAGGGGGAGGATTAAAGAGGGGTAAGACCTTGGGGGACAATGGAGGCAGGGGGGGGAAGTATTTGCTTCCAATGGGCTCAGGGATCTGCAATGGAAGTCCTTTCCGACCCCAGCCAACACCAGACCGCACAGCTAAACCTACTGGGCCTCCCGCCTGGCCTGGGCATCCCTCTGCTGCAAGTAAATCAACGGCAGGGCAGGATGAAGCTCCCAAGCAACAATTAATACAGACTTCGATAGATCCAAGGACATACAGATGCCTCCACCATCCCTGTAAAATTCGAGAGAGTTTGAGGGCAGGCAGCCCAGCAGTGGGAAAGCCACCCACCGAATCCCATCTCCCTTTCAAAACTGAGGGAAATTCAGTCCGATTTTCTGATAAATCTTGAAACTGATGGAGCATTGTACGGACAAAGGAAATAAAAGTGGGCATTTCCTACAGTGGGCAAGCAATCCGCGCTAGCTTTTGCACAGAGAATGGCGACACTTCAGAAAGAGACCATTCGGCCTGTCGTGCCTCTGCTAGCTCTCTGAAGGACTTTCCCAGTTTCTCCTGGTATCCCCGTACCTTCTTCCCTTTTCAGATAATCATCCAATTCCCTCTTAGATGCCTCGATTGGATGTGCCTCCATCACACACTCAGGCAGCACATTCCTGACCCTAACCCCCCCCCGCTGTCTCCTCATGTCGCCATTGCTTCTTTTGCCAATTACCTTAAATCTGTGCCCCCTGGTTCTCGAGCCTTTCACCAATGGAGATATTTTCTCCTTAACCGCTCTATCCAGATCCCTCAGCTTTGAATTCCTCTATCAAATCTCCTCTCAGTCTTCTCTTGGCCAAGGAAAAGAATCCTAACTTCTCAAAACTGTCTCTATCACTGAACTGCCCACTCTGGTAGTAAATTGAAAGTGTGTTCCATTGAGTTTGCGCAGTGTGATCCAAGAGAAAGGGATAGACTTATTGACCATACTACCCTTATCATAGCTCCGAAATGCTGATTATCTTCATGAGTTAATGGTTGCGTAACTCCAATTCTACCACTTTATCCTTATATATGTGTGTGTATTATAATATATGATAGCTCTGTGATATATATGCAATATAGGTTTTTGAGAGCGGCAAGGTGGCACGGTGGTTAGCACTGCTGCCTCATAGTGCCAGGGACATGGGTTCAATTCCCACCTTGAGTAACTGTCTGTGCGGAGTCTGTACGTTCTCCCCGTGTCTACGTGGGTTTCCTCTGTGTGATCCAGTTTCCTCCCACAGTCCATAAGACGTGCTGGTTAGGTGCATTGACCATGCTAAATTCTCCCTCAGTGTCCCCAAACAGACGCCGGAGTATGACGACTAGGAGATTTTCACAGTAACTTCATTGCAGTGTTAATGTAAGCCTACTTGTGACACTAAGTAAATTAAAACTTTTAAAAATTTCTTTATTAGTGTCACAAATAAGGCTTACATTAACACTGCAATGAAGTTACTGTGAAAATCCCCTAGTCGCCACACTCCGGCGCCTGTTCGGGTACACTGAGGGAGAATTTAGCATGGCCAATGCACCTAACCTGCACGTATTTGGAGGAAACCAGACCACCCGGAGGAAACCCACGCAGACACGGGGAGAACGTGCAAACTCCACACAGACAGTGACCCGAGACCTGAGGCAGCAGTGCTAACCACTGTGCCACCTTATCCTCGTGCTATTTTAATCAAAGAACAAAGAAAATTACAGCACAGGAACAGGCCCTTCGGCCCTCCAAGCCTGCACCGACCATGCTGCCCGACTTAACTAAAACCCCCTACCCTTCCGGGGACCATATCCCTCTATTCCCATCTCATTCATGTACTTGTCAAGACGCCCCTTAAAAGTCACTACCGTATCCGCTTTCACTACCTCCACTGGCAACGAGTTCCAGGCACCCACTACTCTCTGTGTAAAAAAATCTGCCTCATACATCTCCTTTAAACCTTGCCCCTCACACCTTAAATCTATGCCCCCGAGTAATTGACTCTTCCACCCTGGGAAAAAGCTTCTGACTATCCACTCTGTCCATGCCTCTCATAATCTTGTAGACTTCTATCAGGTCCCCCCTCAACCTCCGTCGTTCCAGTGAGAACAAACCAAGTTTCTCCAACCTCTCCTCATAGCTAATGCCCTCCATACCAGGCAACACCCTGGTAAATCTTTCCTGTACCCTCTCCAAAACCTCCACATCCTTCTGGTAGTGTGGCGACCAGAATTGAACACTATATTCCAAGTGCAGCCTAACTAAAGTTCTATAAAGCTGCAACATGACTTGCCAATTTTTAAACTCAATACCCCGGCCGATGAAGGCAAGCACGCCGTATGCCTTCTTGACCACCTTCTCCACCTGCATTGCCACTTTGTGACCTGGGTACCTGTACACCCAGATCCCTCTGCCTATCAATACACTTAAGGGTTCTGCCATTTACTATACACTTCCTACTAATCATTAATAACTTTGGATGTACATATGTATAATGTGTAAAATGTGTACAATATTTGTGTATAATACATATATTTAACACATGTGTATGATGCATATGAGTCAATGCTGTGGCGCTTTAGGCCAGACCAAGTAAGGGCAACAGATTTCCTTCCCCAAAGGGCATTAATAAATCGGATGGGTTTTTACGACAATCAATGATGGTTTCATGGTCATTATTAGACCTTTTAATTCCAGATTTTTATTGAATTCAAATTTCACCATCTGCCACAGTGGGATTTGAACCCGGGTCCCCAGAGCAGTGCCCCGGGTCTCAGCAACAATACCACTGTGCCACCGTCACTCTGAGTCTTGTTCAATGATGCCACTTCCGGTCAGATCCTGACTTTGGATACATGCTACAGGTGCAGCCTGAGTGTAGAACGGCGTATGCCGGAGTGTAATCGCATCCTCGATGAATACTTGATGAAACTTTACTTCTGTTTTCAGACAAAACGGTGGGGGTGTTCCATCTACGATCGAAGAAGGGGCAGTACAAACTCACCTATTCTGAAGCGCAGCAACTGTGCAAAGGAGAGGAAGCAGTCTTAGCCACATACAATCAGCTTGCCTATGCTCAACAGGTCTGTTTTGTCTCTGCACGTGTCCTCAACGCTGACAAATCGAGTAACATACAGGTGTAGGTAGCTAATTAGCCGTGTTCCATGAAGGACCACATCACCTCCCACCATAATTCGGGTGGCACGGTGGCACAGTGATTAGCACTGCTGCCTCACAGCGCTAAGGACCCGGGTTCGATTCCCGGCTTGGGTCACTGTCTCTGTGTTGTTTGCACATTCTTCCCGTGTCTGCGTGGGTGTCCTCCGGGTGCTTGGACTTCCTCCCACAGTCCAAAGATGTGTGGGTTAGGTGGATTGGCCATGTTAAATTGCCCCTTGGTGTCAGGGGGACTAGCTAGGGTAAATGCATGTGGTTACGGGGATAGGGCCTGTGGACAGTGCAGTCTCAATAGGCCAAATGGCCTCATTCTGCACTGTAGGGATCCTATGGATAAGAGGGCAAGAAAGAAGGGGTCATGTGGGTTTCGAGTACAGGAGCAGGGATGTGTTGTTGCAATTATACAGGACCTTGGTGAGGCCACATCTAGAGTATTGTGCAGTTTTGGTCTCCTTTTCTGAGGAAGGATGTTCTTGCTCTCGAGGGAGTGCAGCGAAGGTGCTGATTCTGGGATGGCGGGACTGATGTATGAGGAGAGATTGACTAGGTTAGGATTGTTTTCGCTGGAGTTCAGATGAATGAGGGGGGATTTCATAGAGACTTATAAAATTCTAACAGGACTAGACAGGATAGATGCAGGGAGGATATTCCCGATGGTGGTGGTGGTGGTTGGGGGGGGGTGGCGCAACTGAGGATTCGGGATGGACCATTTAGGACAGAGGTGAGGAGACATTTCTTCACCCAAAGAGTGGTGAGCCTGTGGAATTCATTACCACAGGAAGTAGTTGATGCCAAAACACTGAATGTATTCAAGAGGCGGCTGGATACAGCACTTGGGGCGAATGGGATCGAAGGTTATGGGGAGAAAGCAGGATTAGGCTATTGAGTTGGATGATCAGCCATGATCGTGATGAATAGCAGAGCAGGCTCAAAGGGCCAAATGGCCTCCTCCTGCTCCTATCTTCTATGTTTCTATGTTTCTCTGTAGCTTGAGGGACACCACTCCACGCTGAGCATTGGGCAAGCTCAGTAAACATAAACTACCACAGCCATTGGAGAGATTGAACTTGTGCTCTTGGCTTTCTTCTGCATCATACTCTGGCCAACTGAGTTAGCCAACCTCCACGAGAATAGAATAAAATTACTTCGAATAACATACAATTGTAGAGGAATGCAGAACAGAGACAGGCCATTTGGCCCAACTGTCCCGTGCTGATATCTCCTGACTACCCCTCCTTCATCTAACTCCAGTGGTACATCCATCTTTTCCCTTTACGCACACTTCCCCAGAAACTCAGCTATGCTGTTTCTCTCAACTACTCTTTGTGGTAATGCTGATTATAATGTTATTCCAGCAGTAACCACATTAATAGTTTGCATAAAACTGGACTTTCTGAGCAACCGTGATGAAAGCCGGGGTCCAATTCCTTTGGGGCAGCACGGTGGCACAGTGGTTAGCACTGCTGCCTCCTCCTGTGGAGGAGCACTTCAGCAGTCACGGGCATTCAGCCTTGGATCTTCAGGTAAGCGTTCTCCAAGGCGGCCTTCACGACACACGACAGCGCAGAGTCGCTGAGCAGAAACTGATAGCCAAGTTCCGCACACATGAGGACGGCCTAAACCGGGATGTTGGATTTATGTCACATTATCAGTAACCCCCACAGCTTGTCTCCTGGGCTTGCAGAATCTCACTGGCTGTCCTGTCTGGAGACAATACACATCTCTTTAACCTGTGTTTAATGCTCCCTCCACCCACATTGTCTGTATCTTTAAGACCTGGCTGGCTTTAGGGTTTCGCATTCTAATCAGTATTCTGCAACTTGATGTTGTGTCGCTGTGCACTGTTTGAGAGCACATTTCCACTCCATCTGACGAAGAAGCAGCGCTCCGAAAGCTTATGGTATTTGCTACCAAATAAACCTGTTGGACTTTAACCTGGTGTTGTGTGACTTCTTACTGGCCTCATGGCGCCAGGCACCCAGGTTCAATTGCAGCCTCGGGTCACTGTCTGTGTGGAGTTTGCAGGTTCTCCCCGTGTCTGCGTGGGTTTCCTCCGGGTGCTCCGGTTTCCTCCCACATTCCAAAGATGTGTGGGTTAGGTGGATTGGCCGTGATAAATTGACCCTAGTGGTCAGGGGGATTAGCAGGGTAAATATGTGGGGTTACGGGAATAGGGCCTGGGTGGGATTGTGATCGGTACAGACTCGATGGGCCGAATGGCCTCCTTCTGCGCTGTAGGGATTCTATGATTCTATGACTCTGTTTCCAGGTGGGCTACCATTTGTGTGCGGCTGGTTGGTTGGATGGCCAGAGAGTGTCTTATCCAACCAGTTACTCCAATCCGAACTGTGGTTCTGGGCATGTGGGAATCGTGGACTATGGCCCCCGAGCCAGGGCTGATGAAACATGGGATGCTTTCTGCTACCGAATGAAAGGTAAGAAAGACATTTCTTCTGCCTCCTCTGCAAACTTTTTGTTCCAGCGATTAAATCTCAAGTGTTGCCCACCTTTCTGCACACAGATGTAAAATGCGTGTGTAAGAAAGGTTATGTGGGAAATGGCTATTCGTGCAATGGGAACCTGCTGCAAGTTCTAACAAGCATCGACAAGTTTTCATCCTTCCTAACAGTGAGTAGATATGTTGCATTTGATTTGATTCGATTTATTATTGTCACAGTACTAACATACAGTGAAAAGTATTGTTTCTTGTGCGCTATGCAGACAACGCATACCGTTCATAGAGAAGGAAAGGAGAGAGTGCAGAATGTAGTGTTACAGTCATAGCTAGGGTGTAGAGAAAGATCAACTTAGTGCGAGGTAGGGTCCATTCAAAAACCTAATGGCAGCGGGGAAGAAACTGTTCTTGAGTTGGTTGGTATGTGACCTCAGACATTTCTGTCTTTTTCCCGACGGAAGAAGGTGGAAGAGAGAATGTCCGGGGTTCATGGGGTCCTTAATTATGCTGGCTGCTTTGCCGAGGCAGTGGGAAGTGTAGACAGAGTCAATGGATGGGAGGCTGGTTTGCCTAATAGACTGGGCTACATTCACGACCCTTTGTAGTTTCTTGCGGTCTTGGGCAGAGCAGGAGCCCAGACCAAGCTGTGATACAACCAGAAAGGGTGCTTTCTATGGTGCATCTGTAAAAGTTGATGAATGTTGTAGCTGACGTGTCAAATTTCATTTTTGGTGTAGAATAAGATAACCTATAAAACTCTAACAGGACTAGACAGGATAGATGTAGGAAGGATGTTTTTTTTTAATTCATTTGTGGCACATGGGCATCGCTGGCTGGGCCAGCATTTATTGACCATCCCTCGTTGCCTGAGGGCAATTAAGAGTCAACCACGTTGCCGTGGTTCTGGAGTCACATAAAGTTTTATTTATTTGTGTCACAAGTCGGCTTACATTAACACTGCAATGAAGTTACTGTGAAAATCCCCCAGTCGCCACACTCCAGCGCCTGTTTGGGTACACCAAGAGAGAATTTAGCCATGGCCAATCCACCTAACCAGCAAGTCTTTCAGACTGTGGGAGGAAACCGGAGCACCCGGAGGAAACCCACGCAGAGACGGGGAGAACGTGCAGACTTGGCACAGTCAGTGACCCAAGCTGGGAATCGAACTCAGGTCCCTGGCACTGTGAGGCAGCAGTGCTAACCGCTGTGCTACCATAGCAGCCAGACCGGGTAAGGATAGCAGATTTCCTTCCCTGAAGGACACTAGTGAACCAGATGGGTTTTTCTGACAATCGACAATGGTTCCATGGCCATCAGTAGATTCTTAATTCCAGATTTTTAAAATTGAATTTCAATTCCACCATCTGCCATGGTGGGATTCGAACCCGGGTCCCCAGAACATTAGCGGAGTTTCTGGACTAATAGGCTAGTGATAATACCACTGGGCCATCGCCTCCCCTGTTCCCGATGGTGGAGGGGTGTCAGAACCAGGGATAATAGTCTAAGGATACAGAGTAAACCTTTTAGGACTGAGGTGAGAAGACATTTCTTCATCCAGAGTGGTGAATGTGTGGAATTCACGACCACAGAAAATAATTGAGGTCAAAACATTGTCACCGGAATTTTCCCATCCTGCCTGCCAAGGGAATCGTAGCGGGCGGGACACGGACCATGTAAAGGTCCATTGAACTCAGGCAGGATTTTCCAGCCTTGGGGCGAGCGTGACCGGAAAATCCCGCCCTGTATGTTTTCAAGAAGCAATTAGATATAGTCCTTGGGGCAAAGGGTATCAAAGGATATGGGGGGAAGGCGAGAACAGGCTGTTGAGTTGGATGATCAGCCATGATCATAATGAATGGCGGAGCAGGCGCAAAGGGCCGAATGGCCTCCTCCTGCTCCTATTTTCTATGTTTCTATGATAGCATGTACAGCATAGAAACTTCGCCATACACAGAATTCCCATACACTGTCCGTTCAAAGTCATATCAAAATATATATTTATATAACCTGGGCACTTTGAGACACAATGAAGCTTTCCATCATAGGGCGGCACGGTAGCACAGTCGGACGGCACGGTAGCACAGTGGTTAGCACTGCTGCTTCACAGCTCCAGGGACCTGGGTTCGATTCCCGGCTTGGGTCACTGTCTGTGTGGAGTTTGCACATTCTCCTCGTGTCTGCGTGGGTTTCCTCTGGGTACTCCGGTTTCCTCCCACAGTCCAAAGATGTGCTGGTTAGGTTGATTGGCCATGCTAAAATTGCTCCTTAGTGTCCTGAGATGTGTACGTTAGAGGGATTAGCGGGTAAATATGTAGGGATATGGGGGTAGGGCCTGGGTGGGATTGTGGTCGGTGCAGACTCGATGGGCCGAATGGCCTCCTTCTGCACTGTAGGGTTTCTATGATTCTATGATACTAGCGCATCAACGTACAGATGTTGATGCTTACCCTGCACATGGACATCCTATTTCACCCAACTCAAGCAGCATTTCTTCTGTGGGCAGCAAGGTGGCACAGTTGGGTTAGCATTGCTGCCTCACAGCTCCAGGGACCCGGGTTCAATTCCTGCCTCGGGTCACTGTCTGTGTGGAGTTTGCACGTTCTCCCCGTGTCTGCATGGGTTTCCTCCAGGTGCTCCGGTTTCCTCCCACGCTTCAAAGATGTGCGGGTTTGGTGCACTGGCCATGCTAAATTGCCCCTTAGTGTCCCGGGATGCGTAGGTTAGAGGTATTAGTGGGGTGAATATGTGGGGTTACGGGGATAGGGCCCAGGTGGGATTGTTGTCGGTGCAGACTCAACAGACCAAAAGGCCTCCTTCTGCACTGTAGGGATTCTATGATTTCTTCGCACACTGCAGTTGGACAGATAGAAAGAATGTAGACCTTTACAGTCCTTCAGGATGTCCCAATGTGCTTAATGACCATGGACCTACATTCCCCTGAGTTACAAAAATACAGAAAATGCTTGGAACGCTCATCCGGCCTGGTGGCATCTTTAAGGAGAGAAATGATGACCTCTAGGTGCTTTCCCAAAGCACTTCATTGGCTGTGCTGCACTTGGGTGTGTCCTGTGGTTGTGAAAGGTTCTATATAAATACAGACCCTTTCTTTCATTTTTTTTTGAAGTACCGTCACTTTTGTTATGTGGGGAAAACTAACAGCTAACTTGCAGACATCAGGGGCTTACAAACATCGTGACGAACTGATCTTTCGAAAGGGAAATGGCTCTGGAATTATTTTGTTTTGGAGTTTATGGCTGGAATTTTACCGTCCCAGCTGCCCCAGGAACCAGAGCGGGCGAGGGGCGGGCCATGGTTTAAGGTTTTGGGACGAGCAAGGCTGTAAAATCCCACCCTATATCTATGGACAAGAGCAATGGGAATGATTGGAAAGATGTTTCATAGGAACAGCACAGGTGAGATGGGCTGAATGACCTGGTTCTTACCAGACATAAGAGATCTAATTGTGATACAGCTGGTACCGAGTTCACAACTGTAGAATCCTTTGTTTAAGTTCTGTGCTTTCAGCGTTTGATCATCATTACAAAGCAAATTACATTCCAGTGTTGCACATTATTGAAACACGCAATGAAATTTATATTATTTACTCCTCCTTGTCGTGCTGTATTTAGTGTAATGGAAGGAATTGAAGCAATTAAGCAGTTCGATAATAACCATTGTGGTTCCAGGCTATTGTTGAAGGAACGTCTTTGGTTGTGTGTGAGATTTCCAAAGTTGAAATGATGAAGGTTGGAAGTTGTGGCTGAAAAATAGTTTTCTTCTTTCCAGCAACTTCTCAATTATTCGAACACCACGTTGAACGGCAGAAGGTTTGTGGAAGTTCTCACTGATCTGTCGGTCAAAGGCACACTGTTCGTCCCGGTGAATTCTGGGTTCCAAGAAAATGTGGTAAGTGTTTTTATGACCAGTTATAATGCACCAACGTGAGGATTGAAGGGAATCTGCATTATTTTACCATTCAGGGGATTGATTCATATAGATTGCTCCAGATTTGATTTGAGAAAAAGGCACCGGCTTTACAATTACAGTCTCAAACACTTAAAACATCCACATTTCAGAACTTGAACGCCTTATATTGGCCAAAGAGCAATAGTCAATATTAATTTGCATAAATTTCAAGTTCAGTGTTGCCAGGTGTCGCATTCTATAAGTGTTGCATTTATTTTGGATTAAAGAAGGCTGCGCTTACTCGACTCATTTGCATTTGGCACCCTGTATATAAAACTAAAAGTTCTTGAACAAGTGACGGAAACAGTGCGTGTCAATTGGAAAGATACAGTGGCCGGAGTTTTACCAGCCCCCTCACCACGGGAATTGGAGCGGGCAAGAGGCCGACAACGGAATGGTTCGTTGACCTTGGGCGGGATTTTACAGTTTTGGGATGAGGGAGGCCATAAAATCCCACCCAATGAGTTACTGGAAATGGGGAAGAACCCCTGGAGGGATAACATAAGCAGCTGTTTCTCTAAGAACTCAGTAAGAAGTCTAACAACACCAGGTTAAAGTCCAACAGGTTTATTTGGTAGCAAAAGCCAGCAAAAGTGGCTTTTGTTACCAAATAAACCTGTTGGACGTTAACCCGGTGTTGTTAGACTTCTTACTGTGTTTACCCCAGTCCAACGCCGGCATCTCCACATCATCTCTAAGAACTCCCCATGGTTTCCCACGGGAGAAAAACATCAGAAATTCCAAGTGACTCTGTTTGTCCCACTCCAACCTGAGTGCAACTCCAGACTTGATGGGATGAAAGATACCTCTTCACTGATTGAAGCCTAAATGTCTTTGGGGAATCTGAATCTACTTAAGAGAGGATGGAAGTCTGCAACTCAGAAACGCTCAACGTGTGACATTATTGGCCCATAGAATTGCTTGTTTCCAATCCATCCCGATGTTATTAAACTCAATCGAGCAACTCGGTCAACAGCATAGTTAGCGCTGCTTTCTCACAGGGCCAGAGACCCGGGTTCAATTATAATAAACGCAAAGGTTAGGCGGCTTTTCTTTTCTGTTTTGAGAATGAATGTCTAATCTGAGGCAGCATTTAGTTTTGGGGGAAAGCTGCACCATCAGAGGGTCCTTCAGAATGTAACATTAAAACAACACCCCATCTGCTGCTCTCAGTTATCCAGGTGGGAAGGAGCTTGAACGGGATGGGTCCATAGGACTCTAAAATCGGCCCCGCAGGTGGAGGAGGTGGTTAAGAAGGCGTATGGTGTGCTGGCCTTTATCAATCGAGGGATTGAGTGTAGGAGTCCGGGGATAATGATGCAGCTATATAAGACCCTCGTCAGACCCCACTTGGAGTACTGTGCTCAGTTCTGGTCGCCTCATTGCAGGAAAGATGTGGAAAAGATTGAAAGGGTGCAGAGGAGATTTACAAGGATGTTGCCTGGATTGAGTGGCATGCCTTAAGAGGATAGGCTGAGGGAGCTCGGTCTTTTCTCCTTGGAGAGACGTAGGATGAGAGGAGACCTAATAGAGGTATATAAGATGTTGAGAGGCATAGATCGGGTGGACTCTCAGAGGCTTTTTCCCAGGGTGGAAATGGCTGCTACGAGAGGACACAGGTTTAAGGTGCTGGGGGGTAGGTACAGGGGAAATGTTAGGGGTAAGTTTTTCACACAGAGGGTGGTGGGCGAGTGGAATCGGCTGCCGTCAGAGGTGGTGGAGGCAAACTCAATAGGGTCTTTTAAGAGACTCCTGGATGAGTACATGGGACTTAATAGGATGGGGGGTTATAGGTAGGCCTAGAAGGTAGGGATATGTTCGGCACAACTTGTGGGGCCGAAGGGCCTGTTTTGTGCTGTAGTTTTTCTATGTTTCTATGTTTCTAAGATCCAATCAACATCAAAAAAAGTAAAAGTAATCATCATAGAATCCCAAAAGTGCAGAAGGAGACCATTCAGCCCATCGAGTCTGCAGCGCCCACAATCTCACCCAGGCCCCATTCCCATAACCCCTCATATTTACCCTGCTAAGCCCCCTGACACGAGGGTCAATTTAGCATGGCCAATCCACCAAACCCGCACATCTTTGGAGTGTGGAGGGAAACCAGAGCACCCGGAGGAAACCCACACAGACATGGGGAGAACGTGCAAACTTCACACAGACAGTGACCCAAGGGCGGAATTGAACCTGGGTCCCTGGCGCTGTGAGGCAGCAGTGCTAACCACTGTGCCACCGTGCCGCCCAGTTTTCCAGTTTTGCTTCTATGTGACTGGTTTGCCCCAAAGTAGTGGTTTAAAAATATTGAATTGGTTGTGAAGACCCCTGGGCCAACCTGAGGGTGTGATGCGACCCTACAACTCAGGCAAAAGCAAATCCATTTATTTTATATCTATTCTTTCCTTTGGGAAGTCAGGTATGTCAAGAGTCACATTAGAACAGACTGGTGAAGGATAACAGATTATCTTGCCTGAAGAGTAAATCAAATGGGTCTCTACAGAGTCAAGTTTCATATTCCAAATTGATTTCACATTCATACTGTCCAACATTCCCACAGTCCAAAGATGTGCGGGTTAGGTGGATTGGATCATCGAATCATAGAATCCCTACAGTACAGAAGGAAGCCATTCAGCCCATCGAGTCTGCACCGACCACAATCCCACCCAGGCTCTTGGTTTCCCCGAAACCAAATATAGGTATCCTGCTAATCCCCCTAACACTAAGGGACAAATTTAGCATGGCCAATCAACCTAACCTGCATATCTTTAGACTGTGGGAGGAAACCGGAGCACCCGGAGGAAATACACAGACATGGGGAGAACATACAAACTTCACACAGACAGTCACCCATGTCTGGAATTGAACCTGGGTCCCTGAAGCTGTTTGTGAGGCAGCAGTGCTAACCACTGTGCCACCGTGCCGCCCTATTGGCTGTGATAAATTGCCCCTTAGTGTCAGGGGGATTAACAGGGTAAATATGTGGGATTACGGGAATAGGGCCTGGGTGGGATTGTTTTTGGTGCAGTCTCGATGGGCTGAATGGCCTCCTTCTGCACTGCAGGATTCTATGATTCTATACATCATATTCACCAACTGCACTGAACTCGTGGATCCTGAGTGTTCATCAGTTTGGATTATTATTACATTAACATAATCACTTTGAGCCATTCTACCTCATGGGGATGTAGGGGTGGGGGTGACTGATAAATTTATCACCAAATGAACCAAGCTGACAATATCGCTGACAATCACAACAACACATTAGTTTATCATTGATCAACACAATTTGTAATTGAGAGAACGCTCATGAATTCCATGTCTGCATTGGATTTTTTTTATTCATTCGTGGGACATGGGTGTCGCTGGCTGGCCAGCATTTATTGCCCATCCCTAGTTGCCCCTTGAGAAGGTGGTGGTGAGCTGCCTTCTTGAATCGCTGCAGTCCACGTGCTGTGGGTTGACCCACAATGCCGCTAGGGAGGGAATTCCAGGATTTTGACCCAGCGACTGTGAAGGAACGGCGATATATTTCCAAATCCGGACGGTGAGTGGCTTGGAGGGGAACTTGCAGGTGGTGGTGTTCCCATGTATCTGCTGTCCTTGTCCTTCTAGATGGAAGTGGTCGTGGGTTTGGAAGGTGCTGTCGAAGGATATTTGGAGAATTGCTGCAGTGCATCTTGTAGATAGTACACACTGCTGCTACTGAGCGTCGGTGGTGGAGGGAGTGAATGTTTGTGGATGAGGTGCCAGTCAAGCGGGTTGCTTTGTCCTGGGTGGTGTTGAGCTTCTTGAGTGTTGTTGGAGCTGCACCCATCCAGGCAAGTGGGGAGTATTCCATCACACTGCTGACTTGATACGTTCAAAATGGCTATCCTACATTAGGGGAAGCCAATTCATCCTTTAAAGTATTAGAAGCTTATTCCTGTTTGTACAAAGCACGGAATTCAGTTTACTTGATTCATCTTTTAACAGTTTTTATTCCGAGTACTTGATTCAACTTACTGAACATTTTAAGGATATTTTAATGGAAAAAACTAGCTTTATATTAACAGAAATAGATTATTTAATATTATTATACTTTTCAAAGGTTATTTACCAACTATTTTGATTCTCACCCACTAAGGGGAGGAAGTGCCATATTGGAATTGTCACTGGGCTCATAACCCAGAGACTGGGATAATACTCTGGGGACTTGGGTTCGAATCCCACCATGGCAGATGGTGAAAGGCGAACCCAATAAAATCTTGAAATTAAATGTCTAATGGTAACAACAAAACCGTTTTCAATTGTTGTAAAATCCATCTGGTTCACTAATGTAATTTAGTGAAGGAAATCTGCTGTCCTTACCTGGTCTGGCCTACATGCGACTCCAGAGCCACAAGCAAAAGTTTATTTATTAGTCACGCATAAGGCTTACATTAACACTGCAGTGAAGTTACTGCGAAATTCCCCTAGTCGCAACAGTCCAGCACCTGTTCAGGTCAGTGCACCTAACCAGCACGTCTTTCAGAATGTGGGAGGAAACTCACACAGACACGGGGAGAACGTGCAAACTCCACACAGACAGTGACCCAAGCTGGGAATCGAACCCAGGTCCCCGGCGCTGTGAAGCAGCAGTGCTAACCACCGTGCAATGTGGTTGACACATAAATGCCCTAAAAGCCACTCAGTTCAAGGACAGTTAGGGATGGGCAACAAATGCTGGGCCAGCCAGTGATGCCCACATTCCAAAATTAATAAGAAGACAGAATGCCACATCACTCACCACTGTCAAATGTGTACCAAGTATTGCATCGTTCACACACATAGAATTGTGAGGAAATATGCACGACGCAAGCTCAGTGTCTGTGCTGGAAAACATGACTGTTTCTGACTTCTGGAACCACAAGACATTACAGGCTGGGGGGAACAATAGTCACATTCACCAGTGGGAAATGAAGAGAAATGATCATTTTCTATCCATTGTCTGTAACACCCAACAGTTCATGTTTCCAAAAAATCTAACCAGAATTCCAAATGGATTTTCTATTGTGGGTACACAATATTCACCAATAACCCCCATTTGTTCAAACCCTCAATGGAACTTGCTGATCCTGTTGAATACTTTTCCACCTTTTCGAAGAATTTATTCTTCGGACATGCGTGTCACTGAGATGGACGGCATTTATTGCCAATCCCAGCATGCCCAGCAAGTGGTTTGATACAACTGAGTGGCTTGCTTTGCCTCTTCAGAGGGCAGTTAACGGTGAACCATATTGGCACAGTGTGGCACGGTGGCACAGTGGTTAGCACTGTTGCCTCACAGCGCCAGGGACCCGGGTTCAATTCCAGGCCTCGGGTGACTATCTGTGTGGAGGTTGCACATTCTCCCCGTGTCTGTGTGGGTTTCCTCCGGGTGCTCCGGTTTCCTCCCACAATCCAAAGATGTGTAGGTTAGGTGGATTGGCCATGCTAAATTGCCCTTTAGTGTCCCAAGATGTGCAGGTTAGGTAGATTGGCCATGCTAAATTGCCCCTTAGTGTCCCAAGATGTGCAGGTTAGGTGGATTGGCCATGCTAAATTGCCCTTTAGTGTCCCAAGATGTGCAGGTTAGGTAGATTGGCCATGCTAAATTGCCCCTTAGTGTCCCAAGATGTGCAGGTTAGGTGGATTGGCCATGCTAAATTGCCCTTTAGTGTCCCAAAATGTGTAAATTAGGGGGATTAGTAGGGTAAGATGCTCTGTCAGAGAGGCATTGCAGACTCAATGGGCTAAATGGCCTCCTTCTGCACTGTGGAGATTATTTGCTCCGTGCTGGTAAGGGACTGGAGTCACACACAAGCAAAAGCTAAGTTTAGGCAACAGCTTGCCTTCCTGAAAGGGATATTAATGAACCAGCTGTGTTTTTATAACAGTTTCTCAGTTTCGCAATCACATTTTTACTGACAACAGCTTTAATTATCGGATTTTATTCGAAACGATTTCAAATTCTCAAACTGCCCTGGGTGGGATTTGAACTCTCTGGTTATTAGACCAGATTATTAACATACTAGCATTACTGTTGTCACATAGGGGAGCGATGGCCTAGTGGTATTATCACTAGACTATTAATCTAGAAACTCAGCTAATGTTCTGGAGACCCGGGTTCAAATCCCGCTGCAGCAAATGGTGGAATTTGAATTCAATAAAAAAAAAATCTGGGATTAAGAATCTACTGCTAACCATAAAACCATTGTCAATTGTCGGAAAAACCCATCTGGTTCACTCATGTCCTTTAGGGAAGGAAATCTGCTGTCCTTACCTGGTCTGGCCTACATGTGACTCCAGAGCCACAACAATGTGGTTGACTCTCAACTGCCCTCCAAAGGCAACTAGGGCTGGGTAATAAATGCTGGCCAGCCAGTGACACCCATGTCCCATGAATGAATAACATCATGCAAGAGGGATCCAAAGGTGGGCGTGTTGACCAAACGCTAACACATATTGTTTTTATTCACAGATATTGTCCGGACGGGATATCGAGTACCACTTTTCGAATCACAGTACCTTCTTGTATCACACAATGGAAAATGGAACTCTCATCCTGAGCAAGATTGGCCACACCCTGCTCGTAACCGTGGCGACAAACCCCCTCCCTCTGAGTCCAGAGTTCAGACAGCAGATTGGAAAACTAGTGAATGAACGACCAATTGTAGCCTGGGACATAGTTGCATCAAACGGCATCATTCACGCCATTGGCAAGCCTTTACAAGCACCTCCGGAACCAGTAAGCCCCAGCACAGTTTCATCACCTTACAACGTAAATAAGGAAAGCATTTCATGGTGGCACGGTGGCACTGTGGTTAGCACTGCTGCCTCACAGCGCCAGGGACCCTGGTTCAATTTCCAGCTTGGGTCACTGTCTGTGTGGAGTTTGCACGTTCTCCCCATGTCTGCGTGGGTTTCCTCCAGGTGCTGCGGTTTCCTCCCACAGTCCGACGATATACGGATTAAGTTGATTGGCCATGGTAAATTGCCCCTTAGTGTCAGGGGGATTAGCAGGGTAAATATGTGGGGTTAGGGGGATAGGGCCTGGGTGGGATTGTTGTCGGCGCAGGCTCGATGGGCCGAATGGTCTCCTTCTGCACTGTAGGATTCTATGATTCATGTACGATTAGAATTTTAGGGTTTTTCCTGTTGTGTTCATTCATGGGACGTGGAGGTGGTTAGCGAGGCCGGCATTTTACTGCCCATCTCCTGTTTTCGGCGAGAAAGTAGGAGTGAACTCCCTGTAATTTTCTTTGTTCTTTGTTCTTGAATCACTGCAGTCCATGTGGTAAAGGGCTGTGAAGTCAGGTGAGGAGATCCAGGGTTTTGGCTCTGCCACGGTGAAGGTTCGGTGATAGGTGTCCAAATCGGGGTAATGTGTGACTTTGAGGGGAGCCTGGAGGTGATGGTGTTTCCGTGTACCTGCTGTCCTTCCAGATAGTAGCGGTCTTGGGATTGGAAGATGCTGATGAAAGTGTTTTGGCGTCTCACTAAATTGCCCCTCAGTGTCCAAAGATGTATGGGTTAGGTGGATTGGCCATGCTAAATTGCCCCTTAGTGTCCAAAGATGTGCAGGTTAGGTGGATTGGCCATGCTAAATTTCCCCTTAGTGTCCAAAGATGTGTGGGTTAGGTGGATTGGCCATGCTAAATTGCCCCTCAGTGTCCAAAGATGTATGGGTTAGGTGGATTGGCCATGCTAAATTGCCCCTTAGTGTCCAAAGATGTGCAGGTTAGGTGGATTGGCCATGCTAAATTGCCTTTAGTGTCCGAAGATGTGTGGGTTAGGTGGATTGGCCATGCTAAATTGCCCCTTAGTGTCCAAAAATGTGTGGTTAGGTGGATTGGCCATGCTAAATTGTACCTTAGTGTCCCAAGATGTACAGGTTAGGGGAATTAGTGGGGTAAATGTGTGGAGGTTATGGGGAAAGGGCAGGCGGTGGGCTTGGGAAAGATGCTCTGTCGGAGAGTCGCTGCAGACTCAATGGGCCGAATGGCCTCCTTCTGCACTGATCCACTATGGATCCCTCTGGCTGACTGGGGTGCCCCAAATTTACACTATCCTCCACTCACTGTATTATGTGGAGAAATAATCCTGCTCTTATTGGGGGGCTCTGCTGTGGCTTTGGGAATGAGGTTACAGGACAGTCATGAACACCTTGGGCAATGAAAGCTGTTGAAACGGGAATGCCATGTGAAAATCAAACGTTGCTGAGAGTCGGACTTTCAGGGTGAGGAGGAAGAATGCTGCTTTTATCGGGAGAGTTTGCCTTAGTTTCGGTCAAGGTTCAGATGCTCTGATTTTTAAACGACTAATCCCAACATCCAACTCATTGGCTGAAAGCAGTGCCATTAATCACTTCATTGTTGTTATTTGTTGACCTATTTGAGCCTAATGATTTGGAAAAGAGATCTTGCCTTCTGTTCCAGGTTCAGAATTCCGAAATTAGAAAACCAAACAAGGTCAGCATCTGTTGTTGTAAAATCCACAAATTAATGGGAACATGATTCAGACTTTCCCTTTGGTCTCCTGGTGGGATATCCGAGGGCCCAATTAAGCCGAGGGGCATGGACAAGTTGGGCCAAAGAGCCTGTTTCCATGCTGTAAACCTCTATGACTCTACGGCTCTATGAGGTGCTTCACGACTGCTTTATACAAATAAAAGCTTAATTCTTTGATGTTTTAGTTTCTCTCGAGACCCCCCATGGATCTGTACTCAGGTAACAGAAAGTCTAAAATGATAAGGGAGTCACCTACACAAGGAGTGTTCCTCCCACTCCCTACCCACCACTTTCACATTCCTACTCCATTTGAAAGCTTCCAGCTTCACTCAGTACTCAGTTCCAGTGTTGAGCGTTATTGTCACTTACTGAATGTGGAAAACATTTTCATAGAGTAGAAACATAGAATCCTACAGTGCAGAAGGAGGCCATTTGGCCCATCAAGCCTGCACTGACAACAATCCCACCCAGGCCCTATCCCCATAACCCCATGTATTTACCCTGCTAATTCCCCTGACACTAAGGGGCAATTTGCCGTGGCCAATCAACCTAATATGCACAATGGCGCAGTAGTTAGCACTGCTGCCTCACAGCTCCAGGGACCTGGGTTCGATTCCTGGCTTGGGTCACTGTCTGTGTGGAGTCTACACGTTCTCCCCGTGTCTGCGTGGGTTTCCTCCGGCTGCTCTGGTTTCATCCCACGGTCCAAAGATGTGTAGATAGGTGGATTGGCCGTGCTAAATTGCCCCTTAGGGTCAGGGGGATTAGCAGGGTAAATATGTGGGGTTAGGGGGATAGGGCCTGGGTGGGATTGTTGTTGGTGCAGGCTTGATGGGCCAAATGGCCTCCTTCTGCACTGTAGGATTCTATGATTCTACTCTATGATCTTTGGAGTGTCGGAGGAAACCGGAGCACCCAGAGGAAACCCATGCAGACATGGGGAAGACACGCACCTGAGGCTGGAATTGAACCCGGCTCCCTGGCGCTGTGAGGCAGCAGTGCCAACCACTGTGTCACCCATTTTCATCGCATCACCATTGACCACCCTGCCGACAGCTAGCTGCCTGAGCCCTCCCCTCCCTAAACCTTTCAACTCTCACTCGCCCTTCAAGTTGCACCTTTAGAAACCTTCGATGACCCATCTCAAGGTCATCTGTCGTAATACCTCCTTATAAGGTCAAATTTAACAGCTGCCGCTCCAGTGAAGCATCTCAGGACAATTTTATCGTGTTTAAGGAGCTGTATAAATCCAAGATATGGAGATGCTGGCGTTGGACTGGGGTGGACACAGTGAGAAGTCTCACAACACCAGGTTAAAGTCCAACTCACCTAATGAGGGAGCAGCGCTCCCAAAGCTCATGATTCGAAATAAACCTGTTGGATTTTAACCTGGTGTTGTGTGATTTCTTACTGTATAAATCCAAGTTATTGTTACTGTAGCTCTCTATGAAAATCTAACTACTTATTTTCTGTCTTCTACCAGGTTAAATCTCACGTTGTACACACTGGAGCAGGGATAGGGATTTCCTTCACCTGTGCCTTAGTAATAGCTGCTTTGGCCGCCGCTGTATATTATTACTACAACCACAGAAGGGGACCCTTCAGCTTCCAATATTTCAAGGTATCTCATCCACAATTTGAAACGCCTCAGAAATGATGCCCCTTCACCCTTGGGCTCCGATAATTTTTTCATGGGATACGAGTGTCGCTGGCAAGGCCGGCATTTGTTGTCAACTCTTATTTGCGTTCAGGGGCAGTTAAATATCAATTACATTGCTTTGGGGTCTGGAGTCACCTGTAGGTGAAACCAGGAAAGGGTGGCAGATTTCCTTCCCTAAAGAGCATTAGTGAACCGGATGGAACGTAGGAGCAGTCGTAGGCCATTCAGCCCCTTAACTCCTCCATTGATCACAACTGATCTTCTGGGGGCGGAATTCTCCCATCTCATCCTGAATTATGCTGGGTGTTTTGCCGAGTTAGCAGGAAGTGTCGACAGAGTCAATGGATGGGAGGCTGGTTTGCGTGATGGATTGGGCTACATTTACGACCTTTTGTAGTTCCTTGCGGTCTTGGGCAGAGCAGGAGCCCAGACCAAGCTGTGATACAACCAAAAAGAATGCTTTCTATGGTGCATCTGTAAAAGTTGGTGAGGGCCATAGCGGACGTGCCAAATTTTCTGAGTCTTCTGAGAAAGTAGAGGCATTGGTGGGCTTTCTTAACTATAGTGTCGGCATGGGGGGACCAGGACAGGTTGTTGGTGATCTGGACACCTAAAAAACATGAAGCTCTCGACCCTTTCTACTTCATCCCCATTGATGTAGACAGGGGCATGCCCTCCACTACTCCTGAAGTCAATGACTATCTCCTTCGTTTTGTTGACATTGACATATCACAGGATATACCCATATCCTTCGATGTCTTTGGTATCTAGAAATCTATTGACCTCTACTTTAAACATACTCAATGACTGAGTGTGAGACAGACTAACTTTTTGCTAACTTAAGGTGTAATGACCTGAGTAGCTGGAGGATTGGGGATGTCGTGTACCCAGCTTTCGCTCAGGGTATTTGAAATGTTTTCCCGTTTACTTTTACAGTCCGAAGAAGGAGAAGGTGTGTCCTCGTTCGAGGACTCAACCCCCAGCAGGTTCAGTAACCCGATGTACAACAAGTTCACATCCTCCGCAGACAGTGGCGAAGACCCCTTCTCTGTAAGTTGTTTGCTGACAAAGTCTGGTTGGCAATTGTTCTGGGGACACGGTTTCAAATCCCACCATGGCAGGTGGTGGAATTTGAATTCAATTTTTTTTTTAAATCTGGAATTAAAAGCTACTGATGACCATGAAGCCATTGGTGATTGTCAGAAAAACCTATCTAGTTCACCAATGTCCTTTAGGGAAGGAAATCTGCCATCCTTACCTGGCCTGGCCTACATGTTACTCCAGAGCCACAGCAATGTGGTTGACTCTCAACTGCCCTCGGGCAACTATAGATGGGGAATAAATAAATGCTGGTCAGTCAGCGACGCCCATGTCCCATGAACGAATAATAAAAAAAACATTGCCTCGACCCCTCAAATTTTGTACACCTCATTTAATTTTACCCAGAGCCTCCTCAGTTCTAAGAAAACCAACCCAAGCCTATCCAATCTCTCAATATTCTTGGAAATCTCCTCTACAGTCTCTCCAGAGAAATTATGTCCTTTCTATAATGTGGTGATCAGAACTGTACACAAAGTTCCAGCTATGGCCTCACCAGCATTTTATACAATTCCATCATTACATCCCTGTTTTTGTATCCAAGATTTTATCCAATAATGGGAAGCATTTCCATATGTTATCTTGACCACCTTGACAACCTCAATGCAAAATGGCGGAGATGAATGGTAGTGAGATTAGCAAAGTGGCTCCAGAAAAGAGTTTCACAAACAATAGCCACTTGTGATATTAACTCCAATGATTCAAGATAGTAGAATTATATTAAGAAGGAACCAAATATTCCAGTGCTAAAGACGCAAAGTAATGTAAGTTTCAGCACAATTTCTACCTACGTCCGATCCATTGAATTCCATCCGTCTTGGAGGATCTCAGTTTCTACCGACCTGGTTGCAGATGCTTCAACACCATCATTACCTCAAGTCATAGAGGTTTACAGCATGCAAACAGGTCCTTCGGCCCAACTTGTCCATGCTGCCCTTTTTTTTTAACCATTAAGCTAATCCCAATTGCCCGCATTTGGCCCATATCCCTCTATATCCATCTTACCCATGTAATTGTCTAAATGCTTTTTAAAAGACAAAATTGTACCCGCCTCTACTACTGCCTCTGGCAGCTTGTTCCAGACACTCACCACCCTCTGTGTGAAAAAATTGCCGCTCTGGATCCTTTTATATCTCTCCCCTCTCACCTTAAACCTATGGCCTCCAATTTTAGACTCCCCTACCTTCAGGAAAAGATGTTGACGATCTAACATGTGAAGAATGTCACCTTCTATTGTGTTATATTACACAAGATAGAGCACAGAAACAGGCTATTTGGCCAAACTGGTGTATGCCAGAGTCTATGCTTCACATGCGCTCCACCCACATTATTTCATCTAACCCTATCAATATGGCCTATTCCTTTCTCCACTTACCCAGTTCCTTCACATCTACAGAAGCACAGTGCCTAGCACTGCTGTCTTACAGTGCCAGGGACCCGGATTCAATTCCCGGCTCGGGTCACTGTCTGTGCGGAGTCTGCACGTTCTCCCCATGTCTGCATGGGTTTCCTCCAGGTGCTCTGGTTTCCTCCCACGGTCCGAAAGACTGTACTGGTTAGGTACATTGGCCATGCTAAATTGCCCCTTACTGTCCAAATATGTGCTGGTTAGGTGCATCGATTTGATTTGATTTATTATTGTCACATGTATTAACGTACAGTGAAAAGTATTGTTTCTTGCGTACCATACAGACAAAGCATACCGTTCATAGAGAAGGAAATGAGACAGTGCAGAATGTGGTGTTACAGTCATAGCCAGGGTGTAGAGAAAGATCAACTTAATGCGAGGTAGGTCCATTCAAAAGTCTGACAGCAGCAGGGAAGAAGCTGTTCTTGAGTCGATTGGTACGTGACCTCAGACTTTTGTATCTTTTTCCCGACGGAAAAAGGTTCATTGTCCATGCTAAATTGCCCCTTACTGTCCAACGATGTGCTGGTTAGGTGCATTGGCCATGCTAAATTCTCCCTCAGTGTGCCCGAACAGGTGCCGGAGTGTGGTGACTCGGGGATTTTCACAGTAACTTCATTGCAGTGTTAATGTAAAAATTTGTGACACTAATAAATAAACTTTAAACTTAATTGCTACAACCACTCCCTATGGCAATGGATTTTAGTTAGAAATGTTTTTTGCGTGGATTCTTTATTGGATTTATCAGTGGCCTCCTCATAATTCCGTGCTCCAGTTTTGGACAGTCCCACATGTCAACTTCATATCCAAGAACAACGAAGGAATTTGATCAAGTAAAGACTTCTATTAGCTCACTCTTCAACCTTCTCTTTTCGGTCTTTTCTGATTGTTATAACCCCTTGAGTGAATGCGGAAAAGTGATCGAGAATTCTGCAGCTTCCATCAACTGGATAATGCTGTGGCCATTTTAACAAGGACACTCCTGCTCCTCTTGCAAATAGTCCCATGCAATCATTAGGTTCTGTCTGAGAGTTTAACCCCTCCTCTGAAAAACCATGCCTCGCCTGCGTTGATGTGTCTCCCTGGATGATGGGGGAGAATGCAAGCTTAATGACCTGCCGACTCAGAATGAGAGAGTGCTCCTCCCCACTGAACCACGGCTGATACCTACTGCAGTCCTGCTACAAGCAAAGCTATAGCTGTCACGTGTGGAGAGGAAGCTACAGTTGATAGTTTTATTGCAGTAATTACCTGTTTAATTTTCCACAGGATGAACATCGCCTGGCAACAGATAACGATTGTGACCAATAGCAACGCTGTCAACATTCTGTGTGTCTATTGTTACCAGATTTTGAACACTAAAGGTTTGATGGTGATTGTAAGTTCTGTTGAATGGAATGGGATTCTGATCCATCTCATGTGAACTATGGGACCTTCAGGTGGTGGCCATCCAGTCACGGACCGATGAAAATCAAATCTATATTTTACACACATTATAGTCTTCTTTGAAGAAAAAAACCAAGTTAACTGGGAGTAGTGACTTTAAGATTGTAATATTTAGCTGACTATTTTAATCTATTAAAGTGGAGGTATTCAAACAAAATTGTCTGAAAGCTCATGCTTGTAAGAAACCTTTGGAAAATATTGTTAAAGTTTTAAAGTTTAAAGTTAAAGTTTATTTATCGGTGTCACAAGTAGGCTTACATTAACACTGCAGTGAAGTTACTGTGAAAATCCCCAAGTCGCCACACTCCGGCAGAACCCGGGACATCATTGGACACTAAGGGACATCATTGGACACTAAGGGACAACTTACCATGGCCAATCCACCCTAACCGTCACATCTTTGGACTGGGAAGAAATCGGAGCACCCGGAGGAAACCCACGCAGACATGGGGGGGAATGTGCAAACCCCAACCAGTCACCCAAGGCCGGAATTGAACCCGGGTCCCTGGCACTGTGAGACAGCAGGGCTAACCTCTGTGCCACCCAGACACCTAGGACAATTAGTGTAAACAGGACTACCCTTCTGGGGTTAAACACCAATCTCCCAGACACTGCTTTGAGAAAACAATCAGATACACCACAGGAGTAATGAACGAAGATTTTTCTTCACTTTTTTTTCAATCTTTCTGTTTGTTGGAATGATTAAAATATTACAGGTGGCAAAAATTGTTGAACGGACACATCAAGGATTGTGTAATTTGGTAACAAAGAACCTGTTCATTCTCCAATTGGTGCAAGAGGAAGGTTGCACCACAAGATCGACATGTTAGGTGACCAATAGCAGGCGCGTGAGAGCGTGTGATGGAACCTCCAGAAAGGCATCCAAGCTGTGTTGGCAATGCCCAACACTCCCCACCCCCACCCACCTCTCTCCCACCGACCCCCAATCCCCACCTCTGCCCCCTCCCCTCCCCCCCCCTCTCCCCCCTCTTAATTGGGAGCGGATGGACAACCCAGAGCTTGTTCCCATGAACCACATCCAAAGCTGGCCATGCCATAATCTGCTGGAGGTTTTAATTTGTACGGGAAACGTAATTGAAAAGGTCTTTCTTTTAAGTATCGTTTTGTCAATTTGTTCGTGGGAGAAAAGCACATTCAGGACCTTCCACTGAAGGGTGACTGGTGAAGGGTAAAAAAAGTAGTTGTTAATTCTCTTTCTGTGTCAAACACAGGAGCTGGAGTGAGAATGCAGAATGGAATACAAATGCCGGTTCATTCATGAGAAGGCAACAGGGAGGGGAAAAAAAAGACCCTTCTTTGCTAAATACTGTGTTATGAAGGCTGTTTCATGTTGGCACAGTGGTTAGCACTGCTGCCTCACAGTTCCTGGGTTCAATTCCCAGCTTAGAATCATAGAAACCCTACAGTGCAGAAGAAGGCCATTCGGCCCATCGAGTCTGCACCGACCACAATCCCACCCAGGCCCTATTCCCGTAACCCCAGGTATTTACCCGGCTAATCCCCCTGACACTAAGGGTCAATTTAGCACGGCCAATCAACCTAACCCGCACACCTTTATAGTGTGGGAGGAAACCGGAGCACCCGGAGGAAACCCACGCAGACGCGGGGAGAATGTGCAAACTCCACACAGACGGTGACCCAAACCGGGAATCAAACCTGGGTCCCTGGCGCTGTGAGGCTGCAGTGTTAACCACTGTGCCAGCGTGCCGCCCAGCTTGAGTCACTGTGCAGAGTCTGCCTGTTCTCCCCGTGTCTGTGTGGGTTTCCTCCGGGTGCTCCGGTTTCCTCCCACAGTCTGAAAGGCGTGCTGGTTAGGTGCATTGGCCGTGCTAAATTCTCCCTCAGTGTACCCAAACAGGTGCCGGAGTGTGGTGACTAAGGGATTTTCACAGTAACTTCATTGCAGTGATAATATAAGCCGACTTGTGACAGTAATAAATAAACTTTAAATAATAAATAAACAAATGTCAAAGCTTCTTTGCAATCAGTATTTTACGAATCACTCGTAAATGGGTGAATTTAAGGTATTGAAGTCCCCGCCATTGTTATGGTCCTCGTACATTTCCTTTATTATTAACACAGCATACAGAAAAACACACGTCAAATATATTGTAAAAACTTACATAATAGACACACCAACCTACAAACAATTAGACTTCATGGTTTACAGAACACCTTTCCACAGCAAACATCAGAACCACACTGAAACTACACTTGATCTAGGTATTTGACATAGTGTAACCCTTTACTCCAAAATAAATTGCAAAGCAAAGCACATTGGGGAAGGAAAAAACAGGTATTTAATTATCTGCAATTAACTCATTGGTGCAGAGGAGCATAATCGATTTGCATAATGTTTAAAAATATAAAGATATTCTCAGTGTAGCCTCTCCGATTTCATTGCGTAAACTCTGCTTAAATTCTTTGAATATAAATTCGAAGTCTCTGATAATTAAAATCAATTGTATCCCATGTGTGAATAACACACATTCCCTAATAAAAAACAGGTTAACAGGTAAATGGGTTAAAGGGATATGGGGAGCAGGTGGGGAGGTGGATTTGAGACCGGGGAGATCAGCACGGTGGCACAGTGGTTAGCACTGCTGCCTCACAGCACCAGGGAGATCTGGGTTCAATTTCGGCCTCGGGTGACCGTCTGTGTGGAGTTTGTACATTCTCCCCGTGTCTGCGTGGGTTTCCTCCCACACTCCAAAGACGTGTGGGTTAGGTTGATTGGTCATGGTAAATTGACCCTTAATGTCAGGGGGAATTAGGAAGGTAAATGTGTGGGGTTACGGGGATAGGACAGGACCTGGGTGGGATTGTTGTAGGTGCAGGTTCGATGGGCCAAAGGGCCTCCTTCTGCACTGTAGGGATTCTACGATTCCATGATCTGATTGAATGGTGGAGCAGGCTCGAAGGGCTGAACTTGCCGACTCCTGCTCCGAATTCCTATGTTCCTCTAATCATCTCAAATTCTGTAACATCTTTTTCATAAAGCACACCTATCAGATTTCAGAAGTAGAGACCCATAATTAAAAATCTCAAATAGTTTTAAGTGCTGAATAATCTGATTTTTACCTTGCAAATTTGGAAAAAAGCACAATTGGAATTCCTTCAAAACGTCAAGTTAAGATCATCTTGATCAGAATGCATCGGGGGAGCTGAAAGTGGAATATCCCTGATTATTCCATTCACTAAATTATAGAATCATTTGAGACCACTCATCGTCAAAATTGATTTTCAATTCAGTTCAATTGCGAATGAGGTTAAGAGTTTTGTGGGAAAATTTCAAATTTGTGGATACGGGGGATTAACTTTCCCTGAACTCCCTGAACAGTTCAAAACCACAGGTGGAGGCCTCCAAGGGTGGCGCAGTGGCTCAGTGCTTAGCACTGCTGCCTCACAGCACCAGGGACCCGGATTCAATTCCAGACTTCGGTCACTGCCTGTGTGGAGTCTGCACATTCTCCCCGTGTCTGTGTGGGTTTTCTCCGGGTGCTCCGGTTTCCTCCCACAGTCCAAAGATATGCGGGTTAGGCGGGTTGGCCATGCTAAATTGTCCCTTAGTGTTCCACGATGTATAGCTTAGAGGGATTAGTGGGGTAAATGTGCAGGGTTACGGTGGGGAGCTTGGGTACCAGAAGGATGTGGATGCTTTGGAGAGAGTGCAGAAGAGGTTTACCAGGATGTTGCCTGGTCTGGAGGGTATTAGCTATGAGGAGAGGTTGGATAAATTCGGTTTGTTCTCACTGGAACGATGGAGGTTGAGGGGCGACCTAATAGAGGTTTACAAGATGATGAGTGGCATGGACCGAGTGGATAGTCAGCTGCTCTTTCCTACGGTAGAAAAGTCAAGTACTAGGGGACTAGGTCAAGTACTAGTCAAGAACTAGGTTTAAGGAGCGTGGGGAAAAGTTTAGAGGAGATGTGCGAGGCAAGTTTTTTACACGGAGGGTGGTGAATGTCTGGAACATGCTGCCCAGGGAGGTGGTGGGAGCAGAAACGATAGTGGCATTTAAGGAGCATCTAGGCGAATTCATGAATAGGATGGGAATGGAAGGATGGGACTCCGTAAGTGCGTATGGTTTTAGTTTAGGCAGGCATCATGATCAGCACAGGCTTGGAGGACCGAAGGGCCTGTTCCTGTGCTGTACTTTTCTTAAGATGGTGCAGACTCAATGGGCCGAATGGCCTCCTTCTGCACTGTAGGGATTCTATGATTCTAAGAACATACATGCAGTTTATCATTAAATAAAATCTCACAATGCGCTGTTCTCCATCCAGTGACAGTAATGGACAAGGACTGCCTGCTGAAGGTCCCGTTGGAGACACAGGATACTCAAAAAAGCAATTCTGCGCCACCCCCGCCCCTCTTGTGTGAACACTTCTACTTTTTTTAATTGGATCAACAAGCAAAATAATCTATCAAAAGTTTCAGAGAGAATGTGAAATCACAGGTGGACAGGGTGGTGAAGAAGGCATTCGGCATGCTTGGTTTCATTGGTAAGAACATTGACTACAGGAGTTGGGACGTCTTGTTGAAGTTGTACAAGACATTGGCAAGGCCACACTTGGAATACTGTGTGCAATTCTGGTCATCCTATTATAGAAAGGATATTATTAAACTAGAAAGAGTGCAGAAGAGATTTACTAGGATGCTACTGGAACTTGATGGTTTGAATTATAAGGAGAGGCTGGATAGACTGGGACTTTTTTCTCTGGAGCGTAAAAGGCTGAGGGGTGATCTTATAGAGGTCTATAAAATAATGAGGGGCATAGATCAGCTAGATAGTCAATATCTTTTCCCAAAGGTAGGGGAGTCTAAAACTAGAGGGCATGGGTTTAAGGTGAGAGGGGAGAGATACAAAAGGGGCCAGAGGGGCAATCTTTTCACACAGAGGGTGGTGAGTGTCTGGAACAAGCTGCCAGAAGTAGTAGTAGAGGCAGGTACAATTTTGAATTTAAAAAGCATTTAAATAGTTACATGGGTAAGATGGGTCTAGAGGGATGTGGGCCAAACGCAGGCAATTGGGACTAGCTAGGTGGTTAAAAAAAAGGGGTGGCATTGACAAGTTGGGCCGAAGGGCCTGTTTCCATGCTGTAAACCTCTACGACTCTAGAACACTTAACACCCAAAATCACAAGAAACAAAGAAAACATACCAAATTAAGTAAGATTATTTCTCCTGTCAACTACACATTCCAATCGCTGCACTGCCTACTGGGCACAGAAGGCTTTAGCAATTTTAAAGCAATTACTGCAGTACCAAAAGTTGCTGATTTGGGACTCAGGTTCAGATCCAGCCTGAACCAGTACAAATGAAAGTCTCCTTCCTCAGCCAGGGGCAACTTTCCTCAGCTGAAATTAAGATTCAATAGTTCCAGCCCAGTTTCTGGGGGACCACAGACCCGGGGACAAAACTATCACCAATTCAACCACTTGGGACGACGCACGTGTGGCTGAAGGAGGAATGGTGATAGCTCAGTGACCTTGGAGAATGTGTAGGTATGGGTGAACTTCTAAGCATTTTCAATGTAAATTGGGGCTGGGGGGCAGTTTCAGTGATGCTATGAGCCTCAAGGGGAATATACTTCTTCCTTGGAGCAGGGTAGGTTAAGGGGAACTTTGATGGAGATGGTCAAAATTATTAGAAGTTTTGATAAAGCAAGCAGGAAGTTTTCATGGCAGGAAGGTCACTCATTGGAGGACACAGCTCCAAGATAATTGGCAAAAGAATCAGAGGGGGAGATGGTTTTTTTAGTGGTTTTTTTTAGGTTTTTTAGCTACTAATTATTACGACTTGGAACGCACTGACTGGAAGAGTGACTGATGGCAGAAGTGTCACGGGTAACATTCAAAAGGGAATTGGATAGCTACTTGAGAAGGCAAAATGTACCTAGGAAGCACATTCACAAAATATACTTGATAATTTCTCTCTCAGAGCAGGGAGTGAGTCTAATTCGGTCAAAGTGTGCCGGTACAATGAACCAAAATGGCTGTCTCCTTGACGATTCTGTAAAATTATCAGTCAACCTTTCAGTCTTGAACTGTACACCTATTTTTCAAAGCTTTTCTTTACAAGGTTGATGCTGCTGTTACATTTTAAAACTTACGCCAGATGATTAACATTGTGAACAAAGCATTGGCGAGAATTCTCCGGCCGTTCGCGCTCCTTCGCCGCTGCCAGCGAGGATGGAGAATTTGGCGCTCGGCCAAGTCTCCGTTCACTGCAGCGGGACTGGAGAATCCCAGTGGCGTGAACGGCCAGAGAATTCCACACATGGGGGGAGTTTTCCCACCCCGCCTGCCACAGCGGGGAGGCAGACAATACAAAGGTCCGTTGACCTTGGGTGGGATTTTCCGGTCTTGGGGCGAGCGTGGCTGGAAAATCCCTTCCGTAGTATTACATAACTTGACCAGCGAGCTCAAGCGTATTTCTGAAGGAATGTTGTGCACTCCATCAAGCGCGACACCAAAAGGATAATACATTTTGTATCCAATAGTAACAAGCTAACTACTAAGTGTCAGCCAATTTGTTTTTACATTTGATGTGATATGCTGGACTGATATCCAAAGAGAAAACAAGCATCAACTGTGCAAAAAACTGTTTGAGGCAATTTAGGACAAAGGTGAGTTGGATCAAGCACATTCCATCAAATGGTGGTCTACACACCTTGTTGAATAAGGAGCCATGATAGAGAAGCTTTGGGATATTCCAACAATCAGGCCACAGAATGTCCAAGCACTATGTCTCACACTGGCTGGTGCCAAGACCTTAAATATTTTTATGCCAGCCCCTCCATCTCAGCTCACGCTTTGACTCAAACTTACCGTGCCACCCTCCCAGCATGCCTCAGTTAGTGACACAGCTTGCAATGTCTGGATCCTTCCCTCCCCCAAACCCTCTTCACCTGACAACTTCCTTCCTCACTTTCAATGCCCTCCTTTTTCATCGTGTTTTCAATCGATTCTCCTAATCAGTCTATTGCCTCAGGCGCTAACTGTTTTACACATTTGCTTCAGGAACTTGTTAAAGAGCTTTGTTTTTTTCTCTTTGTTCTTGCATGGGGATGCGTGCGTCGCATTTGTTGCCCATCCCTGTTTGCCCCTCAGAGGGCAGTTAAGAGTCAACCACATTGCGGTGGGTCTGGAGTTACATTTAGGAATATATCCCCTTCGAAAGAGCATTAGTAAACCGGATAGGGTTTTACCCACAATTGATGACACTTTCATGGTCACCATTACTGAGACTAGCTTTCAAATCTAATTTCTTTTTTTAATTTTTCAAATTCCACTACCTTTCCTAGTGGGATTTGAACTCTCATTTCCAGAGCATTAACCCAGACCTCTGAGCTATCAATCAGTGATATTACCACCACACTGCTGCCATCTCCCCATCGACATATAAAAAAAGCCTATGACCTATGCAAACAAATCTCGCCAACACTGTTGTACAAAACTTACATTTGCGTAAACAGGAATGAGTCTACAATACTGTCTAAATAGAATTTGGCAAAGATGTCTTTATGAGGAATTTCCCCAACACTGCACTTGCTGATATATGTCTAGCACACTTTAGAGTTAATATTGAGAGCGAGTGTTGTGGGTGACCTGCCCTCAAGTCAGTCTCTATATACACTATGTGTTGACATAAATAGTTCTGCAGGAACACCTCCTGTCCATACATAATAAGTGACCTCAATTCTCCATAACACTAACACAAACCATCGTGCTCCATGAGCAAGTCCGGCGCACTGGGAGCGGATACCTGTTTCCGGTCAGGTGTGCGTCCAGGACATTTTCACTTCCAAATCCCAGTACTTCTCCACCTCTGCCTCGCAAAGAAGATTTATCAGCCCAAGACTCAACCCAACAAACGTCGAGACATGCAAACAGGCGGAGCGCGGCAATGGGGCAAACCAACCCATTGACGAAGCAGCCTGAACCACAGGCCCCCGCGTCGCTCGGTGAGAAATGAAATTTTGGCAGCAACCTTTCACATTCACCGCAGAAGAAGACATAAAAGCTTAGCTGGTCACACACTCTAGAAATGTTCAACCGTAGCATGGAGTCACAGCCACTAAAAGCCCAGATACGATAAGAGACTTACAAAACAATGAAAGCAAAGTTTGAACTGTTTGTGTTGAGTTGATGCGTTTAGATTGGGTTTAGAATGCCTTGGCAGCGGCTCATTTAATGTGAGCCTGCCCCTCGATGTCAGATAGCTTGGAGGGGCTGGCATAGACCTGGTCTGACCAGAGTGAAGCTTCGTGCTGCAGTGGCGTCCTCCGAGGATAGAAGGTATTGTGCAGATTGTAGTTCAAGATGCAGCTCAGGGACGCCATGTATATATCGGCAAAGCGCGAGAGACGTCGCGAGAAGTAGGTAGGATTGTGGTGGGTTCGGAAAATACTCCCAAACTGCGGGTTAAAGATGGTCTTGGTCAATTCCCTGAAATGTGAAAGTAAAGGAGTCGTCAGCACACAGAACACAAATGAATACAACTCAAACCAGGAAGCGCCGTGAGATAGTAAATGCATTTGAGCTGACGCCACCCATTGTAAAAGAGGTTTGCCTACCATTAGAAATGCAATTACTAATTCCAATCTTCCTATTCCTTCCTATTCCCTCTCCTCCACCCCCTACCCTGGTCCAAGCTTCACTCCAGAGAACTTGAACACAAGATCAAGGCTGGCACTGCCAGTGGGGAGGCGATGGCCCAGTGGTATTATCGCTGGACTATTAATCCAGAAACTCAGCTAATGTTCTGGGGACCCGGGTTCGAATCCCGCCACAGCAGCTGGTGGAATTTGAATTCAAAGAACAAAGAACAAAGAACAGTACAGCACAGGAAACAGGCCCTTCAAGCCTGTGCCGCTCCTTGGTCCAACTAGACCAATCGTTTGTATCCCTCCATTCCCAGGCTGCTCATGTGACTATCCAGGTAAGTCTTAAACGATGTCAGCGTGCCTGCCTCCACCACCCTACTTGGCAGCGCATTCCAGGCCCCCACCACCCTCTGTGTAAAAAACGTCCCTCTGATGTCTGAGTTATACTTCGCCCCTCTCAGCTTGAGCCCGTGACCCCGCGTGATCGTCACCTCCGACCTGGGAAAAAGCTTCCCACTGTTCACCCTATCTATACCCTTCATAATCTTGTATACCTCTATTAGATCTCCCCTCATTCTCCGTCTTTCCAAGGAGAACAACCCCAGTCTACCCAATCTCTCCTCATAGCTAAGACCCTCCATACCAGGCAACATCCTGGTAAACCTTCTCTGCACTCTCTCCAATGCCTCCACGTCCTTCTGGTAGTGCGGCGACCAGAACTGGACGCAGTACTCCAAATGTGGCCTAACCAGCGTTCTATACAGCTGCATCATCAGACTCCAGCTTTTATACTCTATACCCCGTCCTATAAAGGCAAGCATACCATATGCCTTCTTCACCACCTTCTCCACCTGTGTTGCCACCTTCAAGGATTTGTGGACTTGCACACCTAGGTCCCTCTGTGTTTCTATACTCCTGATGACTCTGCCATTTATTGTATAACTCCTCCCTACATTATTTCTTCCAAAATGCATCACTTCGCATTTATCCGGATTAAACTCCATCTGCCACCTCTCCGCCCAATTTTCCAGCCTATCTATATCCTGCTGTATTCAGTTAAAAAAAAATCTGAAATTAAGAATCTACTGGTGATTGTGCTCAGCCTGTGTGTGAATGATGGTGACACATACTCACTTGTACAGTGGGTTGTCACATACTCACCGTAACTCGCTTCTCTCCTTGATCCATTCTTGTAGCACCATCCGAGATTCTGCATCTTCATAGACCTAAAACAATCAAAGAAAAACCCGGTTCACCAAATGCCGACAAGGGGGAGATGAATGTGCGCTGGGGGTGGGTTAGCAAAACAAAAACACAACTGCTTAAACACCGGTGTCTGTCGTAGCACCCCATGTGATGGAGATACGTTTTAAGTTTAATTTCTGTGAAAAATGTTAGCAAGGAGAACAAAGAACAGTACAGCACAGGAACAGGCCCTTCGGCCCTCCAAGCCTGCGCCAACCATGATGCCTGCCCAAACTAAAACTGTGGGCCTGATCTTACCATTTTCAGTCTAAGTGTCGAATCTCGGCAAAAATTTGGGAAAATATTTCAAAATATGGATGGGGGGATATATATATTATGAAATATTTTCCAAAGACAGTCCAAAGATGTGCGGGTTAGGTTGATTGACCATGCTAAAATTGCCCTTCGTGTCCTGAGATGCATAGATTAGAGGGATTAATGGGTAAATATGTAGGGATCTGGGGGTAGGGCCTGGGTGGGATTGTGGTCGGTGCAGACTCGATGGGCCGAATGGCCTCGTTCTGTACTATAGGGTTTCTACGATTCTTCCAGGAGTTAGTCTGATCAGCCGGCCAACACTGATGCACAACCAACCTTAGTCCCTATGTAACCACCCCACCCCACTGTCCCCTTGTAGCCACCCCACCCCACTGTCCCCTTGTAGCCACCCCACCCCACTGTCCCCTTGTAACCACCCCACCCCGGCATCCCCTTGTAGTTACCCCACCCCACCTCGCCGTCCCCTTGTACCCACCCCACCCCACCGTCCCCTTGTACCCACCCCACCCCGCCGTCCCCTTGTAGTTACCCCACCCCACTGTCCCCTTGTACCCACCCCACCCCACCGTCCCCTTGTACCCACCCCACCCCGCCGTCCCCTTGTAGTTACCCCACCCCACCGGGAAACCCGCGGTGGAGATGGGCTGCCAGCGGGAGCAGAGAATCTGCCACTGGCGAGCAGCTGGAGAATTCCAGCCCATATCAATGGCGCTATATAAATGCAAGTTGTGTGGTTGTTAACTACTGCTCTTAACTTTCAGCAGTGAGTTGAGTGTTTAATGGGTAATTTCATGAAACAGAGGAGGTTCAGCACGGGATGACATTTTTTGCAAAGTTAATGGCAGAACGAAACAACTCGTTCAGCAACTTGTGGCGATTGAGAATTTATCTATCCCGCTGTTAGTAAGAGTGGTTCTCATGCAGACACTGATTTATCAGCAAGTTCCAGGCTACTGCATCTTACTCATTTCAAAACCCATTAGCATTCAGAAGCCCTGCACACCGAAAATATAATAGACCGACGTGCAGGCGGATGTTCCTAGAACTGCGGAGTGCATACTTGAGTAGGGGAAGGCTGCAAAGAAATAGAAAACTTCCTGTGACAACAAAAGAATTGTTTGTGAAAACCGCAGCACGAAATCTCAAGCTCTATTCCCGCACTGGCAGCATCACTGTTGCAGCATAGAATCATCGAATCCCTACAGTGCAGAAGGAGGCCATTCAGCCCATCAAGTCTGTACCAACTACAATCCCACTCAGGCTCTATCCCCGCAACCCTCATCTACCCTGACGCTGGGGTCAATTTAGCATGGCCAATCAACCTAATCTTTGGACTTAGTACACTAATTGCACTTAATACACCAATAGCACTAAAGCTATTTCAACAATGGCGGCCAGCAGAATGTCAGCCTGTAACCACCAATGATGTTGAACAGACTAAAGCCACAACAAGCCTAGAGGAAGGAGTCACATAGTTAACTTGTATCCTACCTACAATTTATACAACTCCACAACAAAAACTCCTTTCCATGGCAACAGTGGCACAGTGGTTAGCGCTGCTACCTCACAGCGTCAGGGACCCGGCTTGGGTGACTGCTGTGTGGAGTTTGCACATTCTCCCCGTGTCTGCGTGGGTTTCCTCCGGGTGCTCCAGGTTTCCTCCCACACGCCAAAGGTGTGCAGGTTAGGTTCATTGGCCATGGAAAATTGCCCCTTCGTGTCAGGGGGATTAGCTAGGGTAAATATGTGGGGTTGTGGAAGTGGGGCCTGGGTGGGATTGTGGTCGCTGCAGACTCAATGGGCCGAATGGCCTCCTTCTGCACTGTAGGGATTCTATGATTCCTCGGAAATGCAGCCAGTTCAGAGTGTCTGTGACTAAAATGCATTTGAAGATCACCTTACTGATCATGCACAATTATTCCAGATGACAGAACTAGCCGATAGGCTACTCATAATCAAAACGGATTTTCAATTCACTTGGATTCAAGTAACCTAATTTCAAATCGGCAATCAAGTCTGATCTCCCACAGACTGCACCTGTCTCAGTTTGAAGGAATGATAGAAACTGAATCTGAAATCGATTATGTCGGCATTCAAACACAAACACGGTAATGTCTTCAACTCCGGTTTCCTCCCACAGTCCAAAGATGTGCGGGTTAGGTGGATTGACCCTACTGTCAGGGGATTAGCGGGGTAAATATGTGGGGTTATGGGAATAGGGGGCGGCACGGTAGCACAGTGGCTAGCACTGCTGCTTCACAGCTCCAGGGACCTGGGTTCGATTCCCGGCTTGGGTCACTGTCTGTGTGGAGTTTGCACATTCTCCTCGTGTCTGCGTGGGTTTCCTCCGGGTGCTCCGGTTTCCTCCCACAGTCCAAAGATGTGCGGGTTAAGTTGATTGGCCATGCTAAAACATTGCCCTTAGTGTCCTGGGATGCGTAGGTTAGAGGGATTAGTGGGTAAATATGTAAGGATATGGGGATAGGGCCTGGGTGGGATTGTGGTCGGTGCAGTCTCGATGGGCCGAATGGCCTCTTTCTGTGCTGTAGGGTTTCTAAGATGCTAAGATTTCTAAGAATAGGGCCTGGGTGGGATTGTGGTCGGTGCAGGCACGATGGGCCGAATGGCCTCTTTCTGCACTGTAGGGATTCTATGATTCGGTTCCATGGTTCCATATTTCATTAACTGAATGTAAATTCCACCAGCTGCCGTGGTGGGATTTGAACCTGTGTCCCTCGCGGCATTCGCCTGGGGCCTCTGGATGACTAGTTCAGTGACGTTGCCACTGGCCACCAAACGCTTTTTCACCACCTGATCTGCATAAATGCAGCACCGGTAGACGGGACAGACTGACCTGCATGCGTTCGAGGAGTCCTGTCAGTCCCTGCAGCCACACCACCACCTGGTTGTACTGCTCCGTATTCATGGTTTTTATCTCTGATCGTAGCTCTGGAATAATCGCACCTGTCCTCCAACCGTGCTTCAGCGTCAGGTCCTTTCGTGACAGGAAGGACATTGGTTAGTTACGCTCAGCGAAGTTATACATGTGGAATTGCAAATAAAATGCCTTTTCTCTGATCTGAAGAATTTTATTGCATTTGTAATCTCAAACAAAATCGTCATGTGATCACACAAAAATAATGCCAGCAACACGAGAAACTTGATTAATAAACATTTTAAATCAATTCAGGATATCTGATGTTGGAGAATGAAACCATAAATGAGGTACAGATAAAACATAAGAGGGCAAGGCAAAATCTCAACGTACTTCACTTGAATTAAATGAGGGGCGGCGCAGCGGGTTCGCGCTGCTGCCTCACAACTCCAGGGACCCGGGTTCAATTCCCAGCCTGGGTCACCGTCGGTGTGGAGTTTGCACATTCTCCCCGTGTCTGCGTGGGTTTCCTCCGGGTGCTCCGGTTTCCTCCCTCAGTCCAAAGATGTGCGGGTTAGGTTGATTGGCCGTGCTAAAATTGCCCCTTAGTGTCCCGGGATGTGTAGGTTAGGGGGGATTAGCGGTGCAAACATGAGGGGTTATGGGGATAGGACATAGGGATTCTCTTCCAGAGAGTCGAAGCAGGCCTCTTGGGCCGAATATCCTCCTTCTGCACTGTAGGGGTTCTGTGATTCTATTCTATATGTTCCTGCCTCTTTCTGCTCTCTTCATTCCTACCCCAGCAAAAAATATCTGATCCCGGGTGTACGTGACAGAGTTAAAAAGCACATTAAAATAAATGCCATTCTATTTTGTATAGTGTCAAAATATGTACATAACATAGGATATTTCTGCCTTACTGGTGGTGGCTCATTGATGAGACTTGTGTGCTTAAACTTGGAGTTTAGAAGAGTGAGGGGTGACCTTATTCAAAGATATAAAGACCAAGGTGGCATCGGAGCGAGGCGACTTCTTGCAAGCTGTTCCCAGCATGCCTACAAATTCTTTTACTCTCGTTCTATGCTTCTCAAACTTCATTCTAACTCTTTTAAACTCTCTAACAATGCCCTACACCCTAGCAATGAGTGTAACACTACATTCTGCACTCTCGTTTCCTTCTCTATGAACGGTATGCTTTGTCTGTGTAGCGCGCAAGAAACAATACTTTTCACTGTAACAATAATAAATCAAATCAAATCAAAAATAACAGATCCTGAGGGGGCGTGACAGGGTAGATGGTGAGATATTTTCACTAGTGGGAGAGTCTTGTACAAGGGGACATCGCTACAAGCTAAAGGGCCACTCATTTAAAACTGAGGTGTGTAGAAATTCCTTCTGGCAGAGGGTGGTGAATCTCTGGAATTCTCTGCCCCAAAGGACGAGGGAGGCTGGATCATTAGCAGTATTTAAAGTGGAGGTGGATATATATTTGATAGATCGAGGAATAGAGGGGCTCTGGGGAAATGGCACAGAAAAGGAGCTGAGGCCGGCATAGATCAGCCATGATGGTATTGAATGGTGGGACAGGCTCGAGGGGCCTGGTGGCCTATTCCTGTTCCCATTTCCTGTGTTCCTGTGTAAACATGAACACTTTATTGGGAGGCTTTAACTATTTAGAATTCCAAGGTATGGTCATAAATGGTGTCTCCACCATGCATGAAAGCTGCTTATTCACAGTTTTTAGATTGTCCTCAGGGTCTCTTACCAGGTGACTACATACATCATACCGTGGGCGGTGCCACTCTCCAAACCCACATTAACCCCTTCTCTGCTGAGCACCTTTACATTATAACGCATGCAGTCACATCGAGAACGCAAACACCTTAATCAACTCAAACGATAACACATTTACACTTACAGCTAGATCACTGTAAATGTGATCCCCAAAGTAAAGCACTTTCGAGCCAGTCCAGCCGGTGAGTTTTAAAAATTCATACAAGTTGCCCTGGGGTAAAAACAAATCACAAGATTAAAATACAAAGAACAAAGAACAAAGAACAATACAGCACAGGAACAGGCCCTTCGGCCCTCCAAGCCCGCGCCGCTCCCCGGTCCAGGATTGAATCCTGAATCCAGGATCCCCGCCCAATTTTCCAGCCTATCTACATACTAATATCCTATCCACCGAGCTGTCCCTCACAGCTACGATGCTTTGTTCATCACAACCTATTAACTCACCCCCACCCCCCCATTCCAGACCATGTGATCTCCAGGGAGAGGCGAAAACCCCAGGGCCAATATGGGGAAAAAAAAATCTGGGAAATTCCTCTCCGACCCCCTGAGGCGATCGAAACGAGTCCAGGAGATCACACTGGCCCTGATCGGAAAATGCTTCCCAACCCTATTCATTTCCACTTCCACGAACACCATATGAATTCCCTGCCCCTGAGACAGGTTCCCATACAGCACAGACTAAAGACCAAGGCTCACCCAATTCCCCCCCACCTCCCACTTCCCCACCCCAAAATAAATGGTCACTTTGGAAATAAATATTGATAAAGATGTAAACACTGACTCAGAGATATTAAACAAGGATGTAGAACCATTCGCAAGTGGGAACCAGGAAATAGGAGATGCTACAAAGAGTAGCACTGAACACTGCATCACTCTGAACTGATACAACATAACCTCACAAGGAACAGGCTAGAATCTGCAGGGTGCAGGCTGGGAACTTTGAAAATGAGATCAAGTAGCTGTGTTATCAAAAACAGAAAATGCTGGAAAATCTCAGCAGGTCTGACGGCATCTGTGGAGAGAGAATCTGTGGATGACCCTTCACCAGCCAGAGTCGAAAACGTTGGCTCCATTCTCTCCCCACTGATGCTGTCGGACCTGCTGAGATTTTCCAGCATTTTCTGTTTTTCTTTCAGATTCCAGCATCCGCAGTGTTTAAAGTAAAGTTAAAGATTCTCCGACCTCGCTCGCAGCCGGGATTCTCCCGTCCCGCTGCACTGAACGGAGATGTGGCTGAGCGTCAAATCTTCCGTTCCCGCTGGCAGCAGTGGCGGGGCGTGAAGGGGCGGAAAATTCCAGCCGTAATTCCTCGCTGCCATCAACTCACTCTTAAATGTTAAGACATGGGTAAAATTCACCTGAACTCATTATGCCGTAAATCAGTCGCTCAGCCTTAGAAACCGTGAGTGTTCCCGCAGCGTTCAATCCTAAAACATGAAACCTAAAGGGGGAACTTTCCCGTCCCATCTGCCATGGGAATCGGAGTGGAGGGTGGTGGGGGAGGGGGGACATGCAAAGGTCCGTTGACCTCAGGCAGGATTTTCCAGTTTTGGGTGGCCGTAAAAGCCCGCCCAAAGTTTATTTATTAGTCACAAGTAGGCTTACATTAACACTGCAACGAAATTACTGTGAAAATCCCCTAGTCGCCACACTCCGGCGCCTGTTCGGGTTCACTGAGGGAGAATTTAGCACGGCCAATGCACCCTAACCAGCACATCTTTGGACTGTGGGAGGAAACCGGAGCACCCGGAGGAAACCCACGCAGAAAACGTGCAGACTCCGCACAGACAGTGACCCAAGCCGGGAATCGAACCCGGGACCCTGGCGCTGTGAGGCAGCAGTGCTGACCCACTGTGCCACCCAAGAATCCAGCACAGGTTAAAAAGAGCAGATGGAAGGAGGGGACTTACCTGCTTGTAGATTTGACCTTTCTCCAACTTGCTGATCTTATCCCAGTGCAACTTGTCTCTCTGGTTTGCTCTCCTGAATGGTCTGCAGAGAAGGGAGCAGAATTTGCATGACAAATTTTCAAGCTTTACCGAAAGCGCATCTTTCACTCCTAACCCCCCAAACTCAGGAGCGAAGCCATCCTCCGGTTCAAATCCTGTCGCACCTACCTCCGGTTATCATTGAAGAATGCAGGTTTCTCAGCCTGGACAATGATGATGTCGAATAGGTCACGCCAATCTTTGCCAACCATGTACTGCATACCTTTATCACTACAGAGCAAAAGGAACACAGGCACATCATAAACTTACTAAAAAATATATATCGCCGTTCAGATTGTAATCACTGCCAGCGCAAATTTCTTTAAAAATCAGTATTGTTCTGTTCAGGCATTTCTCGAATTGTGATTCAGATCAATGGAATCTGGGAAGTTACTTACACAAAGCTAAAAGGACTGTTTGTTATGAGGAAAAGTTTCTTGCCATTGTCAATCAATCTTCCCAGCACATCACTCGTCTTCTCCTCATGGGAGATGTATTTATCTGATGTGACAGAAAGGTTAGCAGTAAGTTTTCCATACAATAGAATCCCTACAGTGCAGAATGGGGCCATTCGGCCCATCGAGTCTGCACCAACCACAATCCCACCCAATCCCTATTCCCAGAACCTCACGCATTTACCCTGCTAACCCCCCCCCTCCGACACTAATGGTCAGTTTAGCACGGCCAATCCACCTAACTCGCTCATCTTTGGACTGTGGGAGGAAACCGGAGCACCCGGAGGAAACCCACACAGTCACAGGGAGAATGTGCAAACTCCACACAGACAGTGACCCGAGGCCGGAATTGAACCCGGGTCCCTGGCGCTGTGAGGCAGCTGTGCTAACCACTGTGCCACCGTGCTGCCCCTACATACCAGTGCATTTGACTTTGCACACAGTATCTCCAGCAACCCGTTTGGCTAAATAAAAATGGTACACAAGTCAAATCCGGGCAAACTGGAAATACGTTGGGCTGACTAAGCAGCTTCCTGTCAGGGCAAGATGGAAGCTGTTATCGCTGACTTCTTACGGGGTAATCACAGGGATTCAGAGCAAGTGACCATCACTTACTCAAGCATATGCCATTTCCCAGGATGTTGCCTGGTCTGGAGGGCATCAGCGATGAGGAGAGGTTGGAGAAACTTGGTTTGTTCTCACTGGAACAACGGAGGTTGAGGGGACAACCTGATAGAAGTCTACAAGATTATGAGAGGCATGGACAGAGTGGATAGACAGAAGCTTTTTCCCAGGGTGGAAGAGTCAATTACTAGGGGGCATAGGTTTAAGGTGCGAGGGGCAAGGTTAAAGGAGATGTACGAGGCAAGTTTTTTACACAGAGGGTGGTGGGTGCCTGGAACTCGCTGCCGGGGGAGGTAGTGGAAGTGGATACGATATTGACTTTTAAGGGGCGTCTTGACAAATACATGAATAGGATGGGAATAGAGGGATATGGTCCCCGGAAGGGTAGGAGTTTTGAGTTCAGATGGGCAGCATGGTCGGTGCAGGCTTGGAGGGCCGAAGGGCCTGTTCCTGTGCTGTAATTTTGTTTGTCCTTTGTTCTTTATGCAGAGAGAGCTGGTTCAACAAATAGCTGATCCGAACTCTGACGTTTACAGAAAAACTCCATGTTTTTATACCATTGCTTTGCACCCACATGGAGATTGTTTAAATTTCAATCTGACATTACATATGGATTTTACCAAAATCAGACATATCTTTATACTAGCCACACCTGCACCCTCTGCTGAGGCTCCTGGCTTACCTTAGTCTGACTACTGGCCCGTCTCTATCTGGTACTAACTTGCTGTCTGACTACAGGAAATTATTATCACTAAAGGAGTCAGCTAATGCAGTCCTTGCAAGGCCCACTCCTTCCCTATCCCTATAACCCCGCGCATTGATCATGGTCAAACCACCTAACCTGCACATCTTTGGAGGAAACCGGAGCACCCGGAGGAAACCCACACAGACACAGAGAGAACGTGCAACACAGATAGTCACCCAAGCCGGGAATCGAACCTGGATCCCTGGCGCTGTGAGGCAGCAGTGCTAACCACTGTGCCGCCCGCTCTTTAGTCCTTAATGGCACCATTAACACCCCTGACACCTATGTCAATCTCTCCTTTGCTCCGACCTGTCTCCTCCCCATCACCTCCCCCCCGACTCTCCAGTTATATAATTCATCACTTCTTTACCTCTCTTCAGCTCTGAAGAAGAGTCAAAAGGACTCGAAACGTTCTGTTTCTCAGAAGCTGCCAGACCTGCTGAGTTTATCCAGCATCTTCTGTTACCACCTCTGGATTTCTAGTCCAGTAACATTGCTCCCTCTGCCACCACCTCTATCACAAAAATCTTAACACAAGTTGAACCACACAATTATATACGTACCAATGTCTTGTTCAACTGCCCCATACAATATTCCTTTAACGTGGACATCTCGGATAACCTCCTGTCAATTATAACATCGAGAGGGAATAAGTTTAGGGGTGACGTGCGGGGAAAGTTTTGTCACACAGAGGATGGTGGGTGCCTGGAACACACCGCCAGTGGAGGTGGTGGAAGCAGGCATGTTAGCAACATTCAAGGTGTATCTTGATAGACACATGAATGGGGGGCGAACAGAGGGATAGGATCATAGAATCCCTACAGTGCAGAAGGAGGCCATTTGGCCCATCGAGTCCGCACCGACAACAATCCCACCCAGCCCCTATCCTCGTAACCCCAAATATTAACCCCGCTAATCCCTTTAATTTACGCATCTCGGGACACTAAGGGGCAATTTAGCATGGCCAATCAAACTAACCCGCACATCTTTGGACTATGGGAGGAAACCGGAGCACCCGGAGGAAACCCACGCAGACACGGGGAGAATGTGCAAACTCCACACAGACAGTGACCCAAGCCGGGAATCGAACCCGAGTCCCTGGCGCTGTGAGACAGCAGTGCTAACCACTGTACCACCGTGCCACCCCCGCATATCGGCGCAGGCTTGATGGGCCAAAGGGCCTGTTCCTGTGCCGTATTGTTCTTTGAGAAGCATGTGAATCTTCATCACAATTGCTATTAGATAGAAATATGTTGAACTCTAAGGTTGGACTTATCAGTAATTCCTGTCCGCCTTATTAAACTGCACTCCAATCTGCATCCTCAACTATGATGTGGAGATGCCGGCGTTGGACTGGGGTGGGAACAGTAAGAAGTCTCACAACACCAGGTTAAAGTCCAACAGGTTTATTTTGAATCATGAGCTTTCGGAGCGCTGCTCCTTCATCAGCTGTCCTGGCTTGAGACAATTCACATCTCTCTAACCTGTGATTATCCCTCTCTCCACTCGCACTGTCTGTACCTGTCAAGACTTGATTACCTGAAAAGACTCGCATTCCAACCATTATCTTGCAATTGTGTCTTTGACTATATATGTCTTGTTTGTGAAACCTACTTCTCCACTCACCTGATGAAGGGGCACCGCTCCGAAAGCTCGCGATTCCAAATAAACCTTTTGGACTTTAACCTGGTGTTGTGAGACTTCTTACTGTGACAATCCTTAACTAAGCCAAGTTCAATGGCGATGGACTTGTCAAAAACTTGAGACTCTTGGCCTTTCAACTCCAAGTTGTGCCACCAGGTATTGAACCATCAGCCAAAAATTTCACTTGGCAAACCCATTTGAATAGTTTTGCATGTTAACTGAATCAAAGCGTTGAAGATTCTGCTAGGGAAACGACAAGGGCATCAGACTGGCAATAACGTGCGTCTTACCTCTTACCTTAACATCCTTATAAAGATAAACAGGCTCAAAGTCAATGTTTTGTCTGATGAAATAGTCATTGACACAGGAAAGCAGCGTCAGTTCTGGTAATGAGAAAATGTCCATGAATTGCTTCATTGTAAAGCCATGTGAACTCTGATTAAATAAAATAGTGCAAAGTTATTCATATATCCACTGGACCACCGTGAACAGCACACACTTTCAAAGCAGCTTTCAGAAAGTTCACAGGCAAGAATTCCTCAAAATCGTTTGGAGTTTTGTCCGGTAAAAAATGGAACGAGAAAGGAAGAAAGCAAGTCAGCGCAGGGGGATGACAACAAATGCTCAGCACCTGGACAGGTGGGGCAATGCTTTCAGAGTTTGCACTTGACACAAAATTCTGAAATGTCATTAGCAGCAAAGGGGGGCAGGGGGCAACTGGAATGGTCAAACCCCATTTGGAGTATTGTGAGCAGTTTTGGGCCCCATATCGAAGGAAGGATGTGCTGGCCTTGGAAAGGGTCCAGAGGAGGTTCACAAGAATGATCCCAGCTTGTCGTATGAGGAACGGTTGAGGACTCTGGGTCAGCACTCGTTGGAGTTTAGAAGGATGAGGGGGGATCTTATTGAAACTTACAGGATACTGCGAGGCCTGGATAGAGTGGACGTGGAGAGGATGTTTCCACTAGTAGGAAAAACTAGAACCAGAGGGCACAACCTCAGGCTAAAGGGACGATCCTTTAAAACAGAGATGAGGAGGAATTTCTTCAGCCAGAGAGTGGCGAATCTGTGGAACACTTTGCAGCAGAAGGCTGTGGAGGCCGGGTCATTGAGTGTCTTTAAGACAGAGATAGACAGGTTCTTGATTAATAAGGGGATATGGGGAAAAGGCAGGAGAATGGGGATGAGGAAAATATCAGCCATAATTGAATGGCGGAGCAGACTCGATGGGCCGAGTGGCCTAATTCTGCTCCTATGTCTTATGGAAAACTCTGACCATTACCTGGAAAAAGCAGGCGTAATGGTCCCATGATCTTTTGACCATCAACATTAGCATGCAAGTGGAACATTCTTTTAAGAAATTCTAAACCAGCACGAGGTCTGATGGGCTGAAAGGCCTCCTTCTATGTTGCATCACTCTATGTGTTCAGATACTTCTTTACAATCAGGCTGCTTCAGCAGGAGGGCAAAAAAAAACAGGGAAGCAGGAAAATACCTCAGTACACTTACCTTGCCATAAAAGTCACTCATGTGCTCCAAAGGTACATGGGTCCCTTCATACATTTCGATGACTTGTTCATCTGGAACTGGGCTTAGTCCCCTGTTGTTAAAATGAAAGATCTCACCATTAGTTCAAGGGCAGTCTGGTTATGTTGGGGATTGGGTTTGTGTTGGTTAAAAGTTAAGTTTATTTATTAGTCACAAGTAAGGCTTACATTAACACTGCAATGAAGTTGCTGTGAAATTCCCCTGGTCGCCACACTCCGGCGCCTGTTCGGGTCAATGCACCCTAACCAGCACGTCTTTCAGACTGTGGAGGAAACCAGAGCACCCGGAGGAAACCCACGCAGACACGGGGAGAATGTGCAAACTCCACACAGACAGTGACCCAAGCCAGGAATTGAACCCAGGTCCCTGATGTTGTGAGGCAGCGGTGCTAACCACTGTGCCACCATGCCGCCTCCAGCTTGGTAGGTTTCCATTTTTACCCAGTTAGTTAAGTGGTAAACTGGCAGAGTGGAACACCCTCCTCTGCAAACCATCCAGGATTCATTCGCTTAAGAACATAGGGGGGACGGCAGCATAGTAGGAGTGTTGCTGGGCTAGTCATGCTGGGGCCCAGGCTAATGTGCTGGGGGGGGTGAGGGTGGGGGGCATGGGGCGGAGGGGTGGGGGGCATAGGTTCAAATGGTTTAAATAGGTTCCCACAATGGCAGCTGGTGGAATTTAAACTCAATACCCCTCAGTAAGATGCACTAAACCATAGTCGGTTGTTATAAAAACCCATCTGATTCACTAACGGAAAGGAAATCTGCCATCCTTACCCGGTCTGGCCTACGTGTGACTCCTGACCCACGTGGCTGACTCTTAATTGCCCTCTGAAATGGTCAGCATTTATTGCCCATCCCTAAGTTGCCCTTGAACTGAGTGGCTTGTTAGACCATTCCTGAGGGCAGTTGAGAGTCAACCACATTGCTGTGGCTCTGGAGTCACATGTAGGCCAGACCAGGTAAGGACGGCAGATTTCCTTCCCTGAAAGGCGTTAGTGAACCAGATGGGTTTTTTCCGACAATCGACCATGGTTATCAGTAGATTCTTAATTCCAGATCGTTTATATTGGATTCAAATTTCACCATCTGCCGTGGCGGGATTCGAACCTGGTTCCCCGGAACATGAGCTGAGTTTCTGGTTTCTGGAGGCACAGTGGTTAGCACTGGTGCCTCACAGTTCCAGGGACCGGGCTTCGATCACTGTCTGTGCGGAGTTTGCACATTCTCCCCGTGTCTGCGTGGGTTTCCACTGGTTGCTCCGGTTTCCTCCCACAGTCCAAAGATGTGCGGGTTAGGTTGATTGGCCATGCTAAATTGACCCTAGTTTTGGGGGGATTAGCAGGGTAAATATGTGGGGTTACAGGAATAGGGTGGGATTGTTGTCAGTGCAGACATGATGGGCCGAATGGCCTTCCTCTGTACTGTAGGGATTCTATGAATAGTCTAGTGACAACACCACTAAGCCTTCGCCTTCCCTGGACAAATTAACATAGTTAATGCTGAATAAATATATTATCTGCAGTAGTCTGTGAGTTCTAACCTCAATCCAATGTTGTCATTCCAAAGCGTGGTAGTTTAGCGTGAGTTTGTGTTTTAATCAGATTACTGTGATTGGGGTGGCTATTAATTCACAGATTGTGAAATTCTGAGATTACTGGAAAAGGTCCAACACTCAGATCACGGTGGATAAGATCCACTTACCTTAGCCAGTGTGAAACCAAGAGAAAGAGGAAGTGAGCAAACAAATCAATAAATACAATACCTGTAAATGGTTCCTAACTGAATGTAATGAAAGGCATCAATCTTCATCACTATCCCCTGGAATCAAAATGGAGAAAAAGACCCATTGTCATTCCAAAATACAAAAGCGATTATTTGAACCATTTTTTTTTAAACACCAAATCCTTCAGCATATATCTCAATACTCTAATGCCAAACTTCCACGGAGGTCAGTTTGTGCTTGCTAGCAACATGAAGAACTTAGGACCAAGATTGTGTGTGGGATAGCCACCACAGTGGTTAGCACTGCTGCCTCACAGCGCCAGGGACCCGGGTTCGATTCCGTCTTCGGATGACTGTCTGGGAGTTTGCACGTTCACCCCGTGTCTGCGTGGGTTTCCTCCAGGTGCTCTGGCTTCCTCCCACACTCCAACGATGTGCAGGTTAGGTGGATCGGCCATGCTAAATTGTCCCTTAGTGCCCCAAAGATGTGTAGGTTAATAGGTGGGGATAGGATTGAAGAGGGGGGGCTGGGTAAGATACTCTGTCGGAGAGTCGGTGCAGACTCGATGGGCCGAATGGCCTCCTTCTGCATTGTAGGGATTCTATGATTCTAATTTAAGAAAAAATTCATTCTTAGGACGAAGGCATCACTGGCAATAATTGCAAACTCTGGAGATGCTCTTGAGGTGGTGGTGAACTGCCTTCCTGGAGTCATAGAAACCATAGATTCCCTAAAGTGCAGAAGGAGGCCATTCGGCCCATCGAGTCTGCACCAACAACAATCCCACCCCAAGCCTTATCCCCATAACCCCACACATTTACCCTGCTAATCCCTCTAACCTACACATCCCGGGACACTAGGGGACAATTTAGCACGGCCAATGCACCGAACCCACACATCTTTGGACTGTGGGAGGAAACCCACGCAGGCACGGGGAGAACGTGCAAACTCTGCACGGACAGTGACCCAAGCTAGGAATCGAACCCAGGTCCCTGGAGCTGTGAGGCAGCAGCGCTAACCACTGTGCCACCGTGCTGCCCCATTTGAAGTCTGTGTGGATAGTTCGGGAGCTTCATAATTTTGACCCATCAATCAGCCAATATACCTAAGTCAGGTGGTGCATGACTTGGAAGAGAACTAGAGGCGGGGGATGGTATTCTCATTGGTGGGCTGGGCTCAAGGCAGAGGCATCTGTGATAGATATCAAAAATAGATTCCGTTTCAGAGTAGCAATACTAATTAAGATGAAGTCTAACGGTTTGAGGAGCATCATGGGGTTGGCTGACTTGACCACATTCCTGTGGTTTTCAGACCCAGTAAACAGCCCATTCAGAAGGGCTTCCTGCTTCAGCCACCCCCAGGCAGCTGCCTCTGAGTAATTGCTAACGGTTCACTCGGCAGAGACGAGGCTAAGTTAATGGAACCTCTGTGCAAGGCCCATGGACGGTTGATAAGGGGGTCTGGAGAACATCAAAGCGGGGCACATATCTGTTCATGGGATGATCGCAAAGCCTCATGATGCCCTGTTACTAATTTCATTGGATCTATATGTAATGTGTGTAATCTATAACTCTTATGATTGGACTGTGTGTCCAGCCGGATGGGCTAAGTAACTGTAAGATTTGATCATTTTCTTTGCTCGTTGGAGTTGCACAAGGTCAGTTCCTGTGGCTTCTTCCCGCTGCCATAACTGTTTGTCAAATGAGTGTTGGATGATTCTTTTAAGTTCACTCTCTCGAACACTGAGCATCTGCTGGCCTTGTCCTTCAAGGAAGGAGAGGCGGTAGTTTAATGGTAATGTCACTGGACTAGTAATCCAGAGGCCCAGCCTAAAGCTCTGGGGAAGTGGAGTCAAGCCCCACCAGGGCAGCTAGCTTTCAAGTTGTGTTTTGCAGTTTGTTTCAGTTAGCAATGGTGAATAATTACCCCCACTATCCAAATTATTGGTGGACAGGTCTACAATTTAAACATCAGGTGGGATTTTCCGGCCACACTTGCCCCAAGGCTGGAAAATCCCGCCCAAGGTCAACAGACCTTTGCACGGGTCCTGTCCCGTCCGCGACTATTCCCATAGCGGGCAGGACTGGGAAATTCCATCCAAATAATCAAGGAGAAGCCATGCCTTCCTACACCAGATCTGTTCCCAGAGAGAAACATTGGGATGCGTGGCTCCTACAACAGCCTGGTCTCATTTCTGGCTCTGGGTTCCACCTCCCCCACTGCCAGGTTGCTGGTCTGCTCGTTGCTATGGTGACCAGTCCAAGTGGAGGGTGTAATGGCCTCTGCTCTGCAGCCTTTAAACACCAAGGTTGGCATCAGAGAGGTCACATGACTATGGCAAGGCCAGTTGATGCGGTGTTAATGTAGGCGGCAGATTCCATTGCCAGCCTGCAATGATCCGCTGCAATTGACTCAAACAACCTAGGAGTAGGAATGTAAAGCCACCATAGTCCCAGATGACTCTAGGCTGCTCTCTCTCCCCTTTGAAAGGGAAATGCTGACTGGTGGTGATTTAACCCAAGTATCACCACACCTCAGGCAAGGGGCAAGGTTGAGAAGGCGGGGCCTTCATGACTAACCTCAGCCTGTACAGGAATTGAACCCATGCCATTGGTGCATCTCTACATCACGGACCAGCCATCCAGCCAACTGAACTAAACCGAACTCCCCCCCCCCCTCCAAGGTATAATGAGCCAACATCCCTTCTCCTGATTGGCTCCGCCAGGAAAGTGGTTCGTGGCATTAACTCTGGGAGAGAGCAGACGTGGACCCAGCTGTGCTGCCTCAGTAGTTGAATACCCTTGTCCATGTTAAATTTCTACACCGTCGCAGTGAGGTCTCGCTGGCACCCGTGGGATGATACATCAGCAAGAGTCAACGCCTTTGGGAGCGTGGGAGGAGAGGTCTTCTCTTTGGGAGAGAAAGAAATGAAACACAGACACCACTAAAACTGACAAAAGCACTCACCTTTTGTACATCATAATGAAGTCCACGTATCACAAAGTTGGGATTGTAATCATAGTCCCTCAGATCTTCTGGGTACTAAAGCATAAATCAAACACATTCCATTACAACAACGTATTAGATTCCACTGGAGTCAAGGGTGGGGTTGACTTTATATGACGCACACATTGCATCATATTCCTTGCCTTGGACTGACTAATTTTCAAAACCAAGTAATCGATCTACAATTTTTTTTGCTGCAGACATTCAGTAATAAAACATGTTTAGCATCAACGTTAACTGTTTTTTTTAAGCAATTGGAGTAACATTTCCTGCACTGAAGTAATGAAATAAAAAAGTCACCCATAATAAACCAACTTGTGTCTAGTTCAGCTATTGGAGACAGGTTAGCAGTCACATGTGACTTAATCTTGTCCCTCTTAATAGGTAAACTGCACTGGAATCATCTTAAACCGAGTATGGTTATGTAGGATTAGTCACAGCAACTTGAATTTATGTGGCACCTTGAAGTAGTAAAGTGTCCCAAGGTACTTTACAGGTGGCACAGTGATTAGCACTGCTGCCTCACAGTGCCAGGGACCCGGGATTGATTCCCGGCTTGGGTCACTGTCTGTACATTCTCCCCGTGTCTGTGTGGGCTTCCTCCAGATGCTCCGGTTTCCTCCCACACTCCAAAGATATGCAGGTTCGGTGGATTGGCCATGCTCAATTGCCCCTTAGTGTCCCAAGCTGTGTAGGTTAGGGGGTAGGGAAATGGTAAATGAGTTGGCGTTACAGGAAAGGGCCTCGGTGGGATCCTCTGTCGGAGAATCGGTATGGACTCAATGGGCCAAAAGGCCTCCTTCTGCAGTGTAGGGATTCTGTGATTCTATTCTATGATTCAGCCCACAGTGTTTAATATTAAATAGCACATCAGATACCATGTGCATCTTCTCATAGGATGGTGGAAGAGGCTAAAATTTGTTTGCACCCTTTTGGGTGGTTTTATTTCTACAATAAGAGGTCTCACAACACCAGGTTAAAGGTTTATTTGGGATCACGAGCTTTCGGAGCGCAGCTCCTTCATCAGATGACTCTCAGGAGGCCACTCACCAGATGAAGGAGTAGTGCTCCGAAAGCTCGTGATTCCAACCAAACCTGTTGGACTTTAACCTGATGTGTGAGGCTTCTTACTGTGCCCACCCCAGTCCAACGCCAGCATCTCCACGTCATGGCTTTATTTCTACAGGAAGGCCATATCCTCTATATAGGCAGCCCTCCAGCCAATCACACGCCTCCTTTCGGGTTCAAGGTCCTGACATCCGATAGCGGGCAGCCTGCCCACTGATACAGAAATCCAATTGGATAAAGCACTGATTGGTAGACTTTGTGACTAAGCACTTTATCCTATCTCCCCAGAAGGACAATTTAATAAAGAAATACACCCCACCTCAACACCGGCCCTTCAAAGCCAATCATTTCTCAATTCAGGTGCACTTTGAATTGAGTGGGTTTTCTTTTCTGACTTCACCTTTTACTCAGTAGATTTCAGGAGTGTCAGCTTTTTGTAACCCTCTTCGTTTAAAGAGAACATCTCGGGAAAGGCAGAGCAGATAGCTGGGCTCTGGGCACGGTAAGGAGGCAGATGTGGCTTGGGATCCTCACGGTTCCTTTATTCTGTTCTAGGAATTGCACGTCAGGAAGGGGCAGCCGTGGGGTGGTGGGGGGAATGGGGGAGGGGGGTAGCAGTGGAGATGATGCCCTGAAATTTACCAGAACTATGTGCCAGGTCTAAAATGGTTAAATTAGGAGAGCAGATTGCGTAAACTAGGCTTGCATTCCTTTGAGTAAACGTGACTAATGATTGATTTAATTGAGATAGAAGGAGGGCATTCAGTCCATCGAGTTTGCACCGGCCACAATACTACCCAGGCCCTATTCCCCGTTATGCCACATATTTACCCTGCTAATCCCCCTGACACTATGGGCAATTTAGCATGGCCAATGCACCTAACCGGCACAATTTTGGACGGTGGGAGGAAACTGGAGCATCCAGGAGAAACCCACGCAGACACAGGGAGAAGGTGCAAACTCCACACAGACAGCGAGGCCGGAATTGAACCCGGGTCCCTGGCGCTGTGAGGCAACAGTGCTAACCCATGTTTATAGATGATTAAAGGATTTCATAGTTTCTCTCCGTCTACCCTATTTGCTGTGGTGGGGAATTCTGAACAAGGAGCATCACAGATGCCAGTCTCCAACCAATTTGATTCACTCCACGTGATATCAAGAAACAGACAAAGGCACTGGATGCTGCAAAGGCAATGGGCCCTGACAATATTCCGGCAATAGAACTGAAGACTTGTGCTCCGAACTTGCCGCTCCCATAGCCAAGCTGTTGCAGTGCAGTTACAACATTGGCATCTACCCAGCGATGTGGAAATTTGCACAGGTATGTGCAGGGCAAATCCAACCCGGCCAATTACCACCCCATCAGTCTACTCTCGAGGTTGGCCTATTGGAGTATGAACTCCCTGATTAAGGATCCAATTGATGGGTCAATCAGGGAGTCTTTGCCTTGTATTTAACCAGGAGTGTCAGTTCCTCTGACACCCTCGGATATAGACTACTGACTGATAGCACTCTGTACGGCTGTTAGAGTTTGTAAATAAAGGGATTTTGATGAAGGGACTTCTGCCTCCGAAGACTTATTACAGTACCCGAACAGGTGCCGGAGTGTGGCGACTAGGGGATTTCACAGTAACTTCATTACGGTGTTAATGTAAGCCTTACTTGTGACTAATAAATAAATAAATACCTTCAAAAGTAAGGAATAAGTGGAGTGGGGGGAAAATATTTACAAAGATTGAAGCTAACTAATTAGCAATTCTTAACAACTTACAGGAAAACAATTTATTATTTGCCGGTTTCAAAATTTCTAGCTCTGCTGCACGTGTTAAAATTGTATTTACTAAGCATCCCAGTGTTACATTTTTTACTACTTTTGGTTATTAGGCTCCCATTATCATTCCAAATCCAATAACTGTTTATTTAGCGTCACCATACATTGACTGATACCGTAAATACAAACTGGAAGGGCGGGGAAAATATAATGGGGGAACGAGGTGGGGACAGAACCCATCCCACTGGACAAATATCCAGTTAACTGAGGAATCAAACGCAATGTTTAGTGTTCTGCGCACAGGTCCTGTGGGGGAATTCAGCAGTGCATTCATCACCAAGGTGATGCTATTGCGTTATGTTTGTGCAACATATTCCAGCAACAATGCTTCCATTGTGATTAGTTTGAAGTCTCGGTGGCCGTGCCAAGCCAATCACAAACAAGTACCGGTTTTATTCCCCCGCAAACTAATAATTCCGAGGCTAGAATCTTCGAATCACACAGTGCAGATGAGGCCCTTCAGCCCGTCGACTCTGTGCCGGCATGTGAAATACCTGACTTCCCACCTAATCCCATTTACCAACACTTGGTCCATAGCCCTGAATGTTATGTCGTGCCAAGTGCTGGTTGGACATCATAGAATCCCTACAGTCCAGAAGGAGGCCATTCAGCCCATCGGGTCTGCACCGACCACAATCCCGCCCAGGCCCGTAATCCTACATATTTACCCTGCTAATCCCCCTGACACTAAAGTCAATTTAGCATGACCAATCAATCTAATCAATTCCACACACAAATGTCTAAATGAAAAGAAATGGCATCACCTTTTGTTACAGAAGTATTATTACAGATAGACTCAGCGACAGGACACAACATTGTTCCAAAACAACCCCCCACAAACAATATAAATGAAGGGAATGAAGTTTAAAAAAGTGTAAAAATCATTTTGTGATAATCTTCCTTTTCCTTATCCTTCCATAGGGTATGGGTGTCACTGGCAAGGGCAACATTTTCTACCCTTTTCCACTGACTGCACCACTTGCCACCAGGAAACACACATCAGAGGTGCACCATCAGCCGGACCAGAAAATCCCGTAGGCAAGAACAGGTGGAGAATTGTGGCCTAATTTGAATTGGGTTCAAGAACATCATAGAATCCCTACAGTGCAGAAGGGGCCATTGAGTCTGCACCAACTCACTGACAGGGTATCTTTCCCAGGCTCTCTCCCCTGCCCTTTCTCTGCAGCCCTACACGTTTCCCATGGCTAATCCACCTGACCTACACTAAGGGGCAATTTAGCTTGGCCAATCCACCTAACCTGCACATCTTTGGACACTAAGGGGCAATTTAGCATGGCCAATCCACCTAACCTGCACATCTTTGGACACTATGGGGCAGTTTAGCATGGCCAATCCACCTAACCTGCACATCTTTGGACACTATGGGGCAATTTAGCATGGCCAATCATCTAACCTGCACATCTTTGGACACTATGGGGCAGTTTAGCATGGCCAATCCACCTAACCTGCACATCTTTGGACACTATGGGGCAATTTAGCATGGCCAATCCACCTAACCTGCACATCTTTGGACACTAAGGGGCAATTTAGCATGGCCAATCCACCTAACCTGCACATCTTTGGACTGTGGGAGGAAACCAGATCACCTGGAGGAAGCCTACGTAGACACAGGGAGAATGTGAAAACTCCACAGTTTCCCACGACTGGAATTGAACCTAGGTCCCTGGCGCTGTGAGGCAGCAGTGCTAACCACTGTGCCACTGTGAAGCCCATATGTTAAAATTGCCCGAGCACTAGATACTCACGTTATGCTGCTGAATAAGGATTTCCCGTGCCGCGTTGAAGATCAGAGTGTGCAAGTTGTTGGAGTAAAAGGCTAGCGTGTAGTCATAGTCAAAACCATAAATCTCAATGTCTGAGAGACAGACCTCATTGTTGGCAAATATTCCATCCGGATTCAGAAAGTTCGCTCTTCCTGGAAAGATCAGATCTGTGAGGATATAAATGTGCTGTTAGATATCATTCCTATAAACATATACCCTACACAAAACATCCCATTTCCTCATTCTCTCACATGACTGGCAAATGAAATTAGCTACAGATCAGTCTCAAACCAATGAATGGTGAAGTCTTGAAGGGGCTGAACAGCCTCCACCTTTTCCTACGTTGTGAGATGTACTTTTAGCACAGAGGGCCCAGAATAAAGGAAAATCAATATTTGTATCCCCATTAACCCTGCTCCCTCCACTCTTTCCCCGCCATCCTTCCAAAAGGCAAAGAACGGAAGGTTATGCTGATAAGGTGGCATGAAGCTTGCATGGAGCAATGAACACTGACAATGATTGGTTGGGTTAAATGCTCTGCTTTTGTCCTGTTAATTCCACATATTGAAGATAATTAGTTTTAATCGCGCGTCTCCTTTTCAATCCCTTGCACCACGCTTAGTGCAGAGCATTCACCCGACTGAGCAGGAAGCCCAGGCTCGGCAAAATGCCAGCATTCAAGTCAGTACAGATGGCACACTTGTGAAACCAGACAGAACACCAATCTCCATGCCCTTCACTAAAAGACCACAACGGGGGAACAGACAGGGGGAAACCATTTCAGCTGCTTTGGAAGTCTAAGACTAGAGGGTCATAGTCTAAATATTACAGGCAGATCTTTCAGGAATGAAATTAGGAAACACTTCCGCACACACAACGCATGCACACGCTCACAAACATGCGCACACAGACATGCACACAAACGTGAGCACACATGGCACGCACATGCACACAAACCAGCACACACTCGCACACATGCGCACAGACACACGTGCACAAACACGTGCACACACACAAATATGTGTGCACACATGTGCACACACACATGTGCGCACACACAAACACGCGTGCACACACACCTGCATGCGCACACATCCGCACGCACACACATACACACACATATGCACAAACACGTGTGCACAAACGTGCACACACGCAGAGACACACACAAACAGGTGTGTGCACACACATGTGCATGGGCGCACACGTGCACACACATCCGCATGCGCGTGCACACACACATATACACACACACGCAAGGGTTGTAGATGTTAGGAATTATCTTCTTTGAATGGCAAATTATGCTAGCTCATAGCTGTGTTTTAAGACAGATTGACAGATGTTTGTGACCCAAAGGTATTAAGGGATATGGGGTAAAGGTGAGTCAGATGGAGTCAGCTCACAGATTTACCATCCTCTCACTGGGGAGCTCAGTGGCAGTCTCCTATCACTATCTTTCATTTTAACTCCTACGCTCTTTTTGCCTGCTGCTATTCCATTGTTCCCCGATCCAGAATAGAATCTCCTGGGCACACACTGGGAGCAAAAAATATGGGAAAGACCTCGGAAGAGGTATGTTGCTTAATGGGAAACCTGATCTGGCATCAGCAGTTAGAAGGTTCAAGTGTCTCAAATTCACTGCCGACATCCTCTCTATAAATGGAAAGTCAACTGTCATAAGGTCTGTTGGCTGGAGAATCGACTACATTCTATTAGAGCTAAAAAGACGATGACCATCTTTTGTTGACATTTAATGTCACTGAAACTCGCAGACCATTCTAGTGTCTTGAGGTTAGAAGGCCGCGTGGACACATCGTTAAGATCTGGAATGCCCAGCCTGATCCTGTCATAACATTCGAAAGGGCATCGGATAAACACTTGGGGGGGGGGTGGGGGGAGAGAAATTTGCTGGGTGACAGGGAAAGAGGTTTAAGGTTGAAGTTTAAGTTTATTTATTAGTGTCACAAGTAGGCTTACATTAACTCAGTAATGAAGCTACTCTGAAAATCCATGGTCGCCCACACTCCGGCGCCTGTTCAAGTACACTGAGGGAGAATTTAGCACAGCCAATGCACTTAACCAACACATCTTTCAGCTGAGGGAGGAAACCGGAGCACCCAAAGGAAACCCACGCAGACATGGGGAGACTCCGCACAGACAGTGACCGTGAATCGAGCCCGGGTCCCTGATACTGTAAGGCAGCAGTGCTAACCACTGTGCCACCGTGTCGCGAAAGAGTGGAGGGAGCAGGGTTAATGGGAATCAAATGTTAAAATCGAGGCCCCATCTGCCCCTTCAGGTGGATTTGACAGACCATCTAGGACAAAGAACAGAAGGGAAGTTATACCCGGTGTCCTAACCAATCAACAACACAAAATGCTGGAAAAACCCAGCAGGTCTGGCAGCATCTGTTTTTTTTTATACTTTTCCAATTCAAGCAAATCAAGTCCAATTCAGAGTCTCAACAAGTTGAGACATTTCCGATCCAAGCCGACAAGACAGGGCCTTCACACCTGTCTTGGGCCTGATCTACATGAGCCAAGCTGATTGGAGGAGGGGGAGGTTTCCTCCTCCAAGGCTTAATCTCATTTGCATCTTAGCCAAAAGGCCGAGATGCCGCTTTAAAAAATTGCTTCATATGAAAATGAAGCTTAACTGTGACCTAATGACCTCAACCAAGCGCAGGCAACCCATACTACACTTGATCTTAGCCAAAAGGTCGAGTGGCAGCATCTGTTAGGAGAGAGAAACAGAGTTAACATTGCGAGTCTTTCTGGCTGTTTGTTAGAACTGAGGGGAGGGAGAATGCGTTAGACATTAAAGCGTAGCTGCGAGAAACTGCAACAAAAGGTAGCAACTTTAAGAAGTCTCTCAGGGGAGGGGAGTTAGTGGCGTAGAGGTATTGTCACTCAACCAGTAACCTGGGCTGATGCTTTCAGGAGGTGCGTTCAAATCCCACCACTGCAGATGGTACAAAATGAATTACAAGTCTAAGAATGACCATGAAACCATTGTCAATTGTCTAAAAACCCATCTGGTTCACTAATGTCCTTTAGGGAAGGAAATCTGTCATCCTTATCTGATCTGACTCTTGTATGACTCCAGAGCCACAGCAATGTGGTTGACTCTCAACTGCCCTCTGAAATGGCCTAATATCCCTTCAGTTGAAAGGCAATTAGGGATGGGCAATAAATCGCCCAGCCAGCGATGCCCACGTCCCATAAATGAATTAATGAGACTTATTTCTTTCCGTACAGATGCTGCCAGGTCTGCTGAATTTTTCCAGCATCCTCTGTTCTTGTTTCAGGTTCCATTGCAAAGACAGACCCAGCCAATCGTCCCACTGCAGTTTGTGGGATCTTGCTGAGCATAAGCTGGCTGTGGAGTTTTCCTCATCGCCAACGTGCCTTCACAAAGAGATTCATCATTAGCAGTGAAGCCCTTTGAGACATCCGGGGGGAATTTTCCCATCCCGCCTACCACGGGAATAGTAGCGGGTGGGTCACGGGCCATGTAAGGGTCCATTGACCTCAGGCAGGATTTTCCAGTCTCTTGGGGCAATGCGGCTGGAAAATCCCACCCACAGTGTTCATGAAGGTCGCTATACAAATGTAGGAGTGGGAATTTTCCAGCCACACTCATTCTGAACCCAGAAAATCCCGCCCGAGATCATTGGACGTTTCCATGGTCCGCCCCCTTGCCCGCTATGATTCCCGTGGTGGGCGAGATGGGAAAATTCAACCCCAGGTCTTTGAAGGGGCAGCACGGTGGCACACTGGCCACACAGCGCCAGGGACCCGGGTTCGATTCCCGGCTTGGGTCACTGTCTGCGTGGAGTCTGCACGTTCTCCCTGTGTCTGCGTGGGTTTCCTCCGGGTGCTCCGGTTTCCTCCCACAGTCCGAAAGACGTGCTGGTTAGGTGCATTGGCCGTGCTAAATTCTCCCTCAGTGCACCCGAACAGGCACTGGAGTGTGGCGACTGGGGGATTTTCACAGTAACTTCTTTGCAGTGTTAATGTAAACATACTTAGAATAGAATCATAGAATCATAGAATCCCTACAGTACAGAAGGAGGCCGTTCGGCCCATCAAGTCTGTACCAACCAGGCACTATTCCTGTAACCCTCATTTACCCAGCTAATCCCCCTGACACTAGGGGCAATTTAGCATGGCCAATCAACCTAACCCGCACATCTTTTGGACTGTGGGAGGAAACCGGAGTATTCGGAGGAAACCCATGCAGACACGGGGAGAACGTGCAGACTCCACATAGACAGTGACCCAAGCCGGGAATCGAACCCGGGTTCCTGGCGCTGTGAGGCAGCAGTGCTAACCCACTGTGCCGCCGTGCTGTCCACTTGTGACACTAATAAATAATAATTGAATTATAAGCGAACAGTCACAAGTCCGATGGGCCAAATGGCCTCTCTCTGCGCTGGAGGAAGCTATAATTTTGAATTTGCAATGGTTTGGACGGCGCTGCTCTGTCTGGAGGCGATCTAGATGCTTAGGGAATTGGAGACAGGTGTGAGTCTGTGTCCAGATGCAGATGTTTGTGGCTGGCTGGGGGTCGCTCTCTTTCTCGTGCTGAGACCCGGCGCATTCTCACCTTCGCTGACTTTCTTGGTGTCGCTGTACATTTCCCACATGTAGCTCTTCCTCTCTCCGGGGCTGCGGCTGGAAGGTGCCTCCGGCTGCGCCCACCCGGCCGGGGGCTGCTGCCAACCGGAGAGCAGCTTGTCCAGCCGGGGAGACTGCGGGCGGACCCGGAGTAGCCCCCGGACTGCCCTGGCTGCCAGCGGGCTCATGCTGCCGCTGCTTGCCGCTGTTGCTACCCGTGCCCTCGGCACTGCCTCTGAGCTGAAGCCGGAGCAGGCTGCTGTACCCTCACTGCCACGGCTCTGCCCTAAAGCAGCCTGTCGTCACTTCCCTGTTGCAATCCTCCAACCAGTCAGTGGGAGGACACCAGCTAGTGCAGGCAATAATTCTTTTAATTTCTTACACAACACCTTCCCCCCGAGAGAAACTACAGCCCATACAGGAAAAAAAACTGGGTTAGCAGAATGGGAAGGGCATGTCATGGGTCATCATAGAATCCCTACAATGCAGAAGGAGGCCATTCAGCCCATCAAGTGTCCACTCACTCTCGGACAGAATACATAGGCCAATACAAGACATTGGTAAGGCCACACTTGGAATACTGTGTACAGTTCTGGTCACCCTATTATAGAAAGGATATTATTAAACTAGAAAGAGTGCAGAAAAGATTTACTGGGATGCTACCGGGACTTGATGGTTTGAATTTTAAGGAGAGGCTGGATAGACTGGGACTTTTTTCTCTAGAGCGTAGAAGGCTGAGGGGTGATCTGATAGAGGTCTGTAAAATAATGAGGAGCATAGATCAGCTAGATAGTCAATATCTTTTCCCAAAGGTAGGGGAGTCTAAAACTAGAGGGCACAGGTTTAAGGTGAGAGGGGAGAGATACAAAAGTGTCCAGAGTATAAAAGTTGGAGTGTTATGGTAAAGTTATATAAGGCATTGGTGAGGCCGAATTTGGAGTATTGTGTACAGTTTTGGTCACCTAGTTACAGGAAGGATGTAAATAAGATTGAAAGAGTGTAGAGAAGGTTCACAAGGATGTTGCCGGGACTTGAGAAGCTGAGTTACAGAGAGAGATTGAATAGGTTGGGACTTTATTCCCTGGAGCGTAGAAGATTGAGGGGAGATTTGATAGAGGTGCATAAGATTTTGATGGGTATAGATAGAGTGAATGCAAGCAGGCTTTTTCCGCTGAGGCTAGGGGAGAAAAAAACCAGAGGGCATGGGTTAAGGGTGAAAGGAGAAAAGTTTAAAGGGAATATTAGGGGGGGCTTCTTCACGCAGAGAGTGGTGGGAGTGTGGAATGAGCTGCCGGATAAAGTGGTAAATGCGGGGTCACTTTTAACATTTAAGAAAAACTTGGACGGGTTCATGGATGAGAGGGGTGTGGAGGGATATGGTCCAAGTGCAGGTCAGTGGGACTAGGCATAAAATGGTTCGGCACAGACAAGAAGGGCCAAAAGGCCTGTTTCTGAGCTGTAATTTTCTATGGTTCTAGGAGCAATTTTTTCACACAGAGGGTGGTGAGTGTCTGGAACAAGCTGCCAGAGGTAGTAGTAGAGGTGGGTACAATTTTGTCTTTTAAAAAGCGTTTAGACAGTTACATAGGTACGATGGGTATAGAGGGATATGGGCCAAATGCAGGCAATTGGGATTAGATTAGGGGTTTCAAAAAAAGGGCGGCATGGACAAGTTGGGCCGAAGGGCCTGTTTCCATGCTGGAAACCTCTATGACCCTATGATACATGAATAGAATGGGAATGGAAGGATACGGATTCCATAAGCACATATGGTTTTAGTTTAAGCAGGCATCATGATCAGCGCAAGCTTACAGGGCCGAAGGACCTGTTCCTTTAGGGCAGCACAGTGGTTAGCACCGTTGCCTCACAGCAAGAAGTCTCACAACACCAGGTTAAAGTCCAACAGATTTATTTGGCAGCACTAGCTTTCGGAGTCTCAGGCTCCTGGGGATCTTACCCCAGCCCAACGCCGGCATCTCCACATCATGGCCTCACAGGGACCTGGGTTCAATTCTGGCCTCGGGTCACCATCTGTGTGGAGTTTGCGCATTCTCCCCGTGTCTGCGTGGGTTTCCTCCGGGTGCTCCGATTTCCTCCCACAGTCCAAAGGTGTGCGGGTTAGGTGGATTGGCCATGCTAAATTGTCTGTTAGTGTCAGGGGGATTAGCAGGGTAAATACGTGGGGTCACGGGGATAGGGCCTGGGTGAGATTGCTGTCGGTGCAGACTCGATGGGCCGAACGGCCTCCTTCTGCACTGTAGGGGTTCTGTGATTCCAGTGCTGTACTGTTCTTTGTTTTTGTTCTTTGGCAGAGTGGGCGGGATTTTCCGACCACGCTCTAACCAAAACCGGAAAATCCCGCCTGAGGTCAGTGGATCTTTGCATGGTCTATCCCGAATCTCGCTACAATTCCTGTGGCTGGCGGGCAGGAGGGGAAAATTCCATCTAGTATCTTACCCAAGCCCTCTCCCCCCACCCTATCTCCGTAACCCCACACATTTACCATGGCTAGTTCCCCCTAACCTGCACATTTAAAAAAAGTTTATTTATTAGTGTCATAATTAGGCTTACATTAACACTGGAATGAAGTTACTGTAAAAATCCTAGTTGCCACACTCCCGCGCCTGTTTGGATACACTGAGGGAGAATTTAGCACGGCCAATGCACCCAACCAGCACGTCTTTCGGACTGTATTTGAGGAAGGGTGTGGTGACATTGGAGGCAGTTCAGAGGAGGTTCACCAGGTTGATTCTGGGGATGAAGGGGTTGACGTATGAGAAGAGATTAAACTGTTTGGGCTTGTACTCACTGGGGTTAAGAAAGATGAGTGGGGATCTGATCGACATATATAAAATGCTTTGAGGGATTGATAGAGTAAAAGTAGATCAAATGTTTCCCTCGTGTGGGGCAATCTAGAACAAGAAGTCACGGTTATAGGTTGAGAGGCGGTAGATTTAACACTGAGATGAGGAGGAGCTACTTCTTGCAGAGGGTGGTGAATTTGTGGAACTCGCTGCCCCAGAGCGCGGTGGAGTCTGAATCAATAAATGGTTTCAAGGAGATAGATATATCTATAATTTTAAAAATGGGTTAAAGGGACAGGGTTAGCAGGTGAGGAGGTGGATTTGAGACCAGGGAGAGATCAGCCATGATCTGATTGAATGGCGGAGCAGGCTCGAAGGGCTGAATTTGTCTACCTCTGCTCCTAATTCCTATGTTCCTATGTTCCAACCAGACGTGGAGGAACGCTGATTTGTTTTCTCTTCCCCAGTGTCCCGGTAGTCTGCTTTACACTCATAGAAATCATAGAAACCCTACAGTGCAGAAGGAGGCCATTCGGCCCATCGGGTCTGCACCGACCACAATCCCACCCAGGCCCTACCCCCACATATTTTACCCACTAATCCCTCTAACCTACGCATCCCAGGACTCTAAGGGGCAATTTTTTTTTTAACCTGGCCAATCAACCTAACCCGCACATCTTTGGACTGTGGGAGGAAACCGGAGCACCCGGAGGAAACCCACGCAGACACGAGGAGAATGTGCAAACTCCACACAGACAGTGACCCGAGCCGGGAATCGAACCCGGGACCCTGGAGCTGTGAAGCAGCAGTGCTAACCACTGTGCTACCGTGCCGCCCCACACCCCAATGACTCCTCCCCGCTCTCCTCCCCCCACACCCCAATGTCATTTTCCATTCATTTAAGCCGTCGACCATATCTCTGTCAGCATTGGAAGTTGAAAGTGCACAGAAAACATCTGGGGAGGTAGTGGTATTGCCACCAGGCAAGTAATCTGGAGACCCAAGGTCTGGGGAGTCGAGTTCAAATCAGATGGTGAAACTTGAATTCAATAAAAATCTGGAATTAAAAGTCTAATGATGACTGTAAACCCAGTCTTAATTGTTGTAAAAACCCGTCTGGTTCACTGATGTCCTTTAGGGAAGGAAATCTGCCTTCCTTACCCGGTCTGGATGTCTACATCAATGTGGCTGGCTCTTAATTGGCTGAGAAAAGCCACTCAGTTCAAGGCCAGCAACATACATGTCCAATAAATTTTTTTAAACTACATCCGCGAGAAGTTTTCCCCACTACACTTACAGCAAAGTGTGGAGCGGAATGACAAAAAAGGGATTCCTCTTGGCCTCTGAAATTACCATTCATAAATTCGGCGGCTGTATCAGAAGGAGCTGTTAAAAAAAGATGTTGCTGGAATGTCAGTGTACTGGGCTGTTCAGTCTGCTGTGGTGTCACTACTGCAATTTTACTCAATGCAAGTTCATAATCTTGGGGGCCATTCAGATAAGTTCTGAATGTAGTCATGTGCTTCCCTGGGAGGGAAGAAAAATATCGGAGGCAAAACCAGCTGAGACCACTTTCACATTAAGAGCAATGTGGGTGGCACGGGGGCACAGTGGTTAGCACTGCTGCCTCACAGCGCCGGGGACCTGGGTTCGATTCATGGCTTAGGTCACTGTCTGTACGGAGTCTGCATGTTCTCCCCGTGTCTGCGTGGGTTTCCTCCGGGTGCTCTGGTTTCCTCCCATTGTCCAAAAGTCATGCTGGTTAGGTGATTTGACTGTGCTAAATTCTCCCTCAGTGTCCCCGAACAGGTGCCAGAGTGTGGCGACTCAGGGATTTTCACAGTAACTTCATTGCAGTTTAATGTAAGTCTACTTATGACATGAATAAATAAACTTTAATCAGACCTTACCTAAGGTAAGATGTACTTACCATAGAGGGAGAGCAATGAAGTTTCGCCAAATTCGCCAAAGGACAAGGGATTGTCCTTTGAGGAAAGATTTAAAAAACTGTGTCTTTATTCTCCAGAGTTTAGAGGATAAAACGTGATCTCTCTCATTCAAACATACAAATTTCTAATGAGGCTCAACAGGATAGGTGCCAGAAGGATGCTTCCCCCTTGGTTGGGGTGGTCTAGAACATGGGACACAGTCTCAGAATAAGGGAATATGGAGTTGGCCATTTAGGACTGAGATGAGGAGGAATTTCTTCACTCAGATGGTGGTGAATATTTGGAATTCTCTGCCCCACAGGAGGCCCAGTCATTGTTCAAGATTGGGATCGATAGATTTCTACATATTGAAAACACCAAGGGATGCGGGGGTTAGTGCGGAAAACTGGTGTTGAAGTGAAAGATCAGCCATGATCTGATTGAATGATGGAACAGGCTGGGAGGGCTGAATGGCCGACTGTTCCACCTGCTAATGTTGTTCTGTTTGAATTCCATGCTCCCTGTCAGGACTGGTTCTCAGTGAGAGTGCATCATGATAAATCTTGGATGCTCAGCCCATAGAGGCGGCACGGTGGCACAGTGGTTAGGCACTGTTGCCTCACAGCGCCAGGGACCCGGGTTCGATTCCCGGCTTGGGTGACTGCCTGTGTGGAGTTTGCACAATTTCCCCGTGTCTGCGTGGGTTTCCTCCGGGCGCTCCGGTTTCTTCCCACAGTCCGAAGATGTGCAGGTTAGGTGAATTGGCCATGATAAATTCTCCCTCAGTGTACCCGAACAGGTGCCGGAGCGTGGCGACTAGGGGACTTTCTCAGTTACCTAATTGCAGTGTTAATGCAAACCTACTTGTGACTAATAAATCAACTTACTTAGTTTTCCACCCCTTAAAATGAATGGTCTGCAAGAGTAACACCTCTCTTCCAACATGTCCCCTGGAGTCACTAATCCCTACTTGGACCACGGCATTGGTTCCAAGTAGCCAATCACAGCGTGATTTTTAAAATTTCATACTTGGAATATGAACATTGTTAGCATGGCTAGCATTTACTTCTTGTCTCTAGTTGCACATGATCAGGTGATCATGAGCCACTTTGAACAGGCCTGCCAGGTAAACATCACAGCTTAAGAGAAATTAATATTGTTTTTCTTTCAGTCAATCTAACATCCAACCCAAGAAAGCATTGGGTGGGTTCCCTTTGCAGTTTGGGTAACTGAAATATCTATAAGTAGACAGTGGTGGCACAATGGCGCAGTGGTTAGCACTGCTGCCTCACAGTGCCAGGGACTCAGGTTCAATTCCGGCCTTGGGGTCTGTCTGTGTGGAGTTTGCACGTTCTCCCCGTGTCTGCGTGGGTTTCCTCCGGATGCTCCAGTTTCCTCCCACAGTCCAAAGATGTGCGGGCTAGGTGGATTGGCCATGCTAAATTTCCCGTTAGTGTTCCAAGATATGTAGAAGTTAGGGGGTTAGTGGGGTAAATTAAATGAGGTTATGGGGAATCATAGAATTCTACAATGCAGAAGGAGGCCATTCGGCCCATTGTGTCTGCACCACCCACAATCCCATCCAGGCCCTATCCCCATACATTTACCCTAGCTAGACCCCCAATACTAAGGGGCATTTTAACATATCCAATCCACCTAACACGCATTGTAGTGTTACAGTCATAGCTAGGGTGTAGAGAAAGATCAACTTAATGCGAGGTAGGTCCATTCAAAAGTCTGACGGCAGCCGGGATGAAGCTGTTCTTGAGTCGGTTGGTACGTGACCTCAGACATTTGTACCTTTTTCCTGACGGAAGAAGGTGGAAGAGAGAATGTCCGGTGTGTGTGGGGTCCTTAATTATGCTGGCTGTTTCGCTGAGGCAGCGGGAAGTGTAGACGGAGTCAATGGATGGGAGGCTGGTTTGCGAGATGATCGCAAACTTCTATGATGGAAGTTTGAAACTAAAATAGGCTTTTTGTGGCAGACTCGATAATCAGATACTGTACCTGAAATAAGTCAAGTACAAAGTATACCAGGGCCTTGATGAAAACCCAGCCAGTCTGGCAAACTATTGGAAGCTGGATTACTGTGGCTGAGATTCCCACATTACTCCGGATAATTGTATAAATGTAGATCGTTTTCTAGATGGAACTAAGAAACCAAAGTGCTATCTGGTAGTGTAGTCCAAACTATAAGAGCACCTGGAAGCTTAGCAGCATTTTATACTCATAAGTTTCACATTTCTAGCTGGTTAAGGCCAGTGGCTGCCTGATTAAAGCTGGGAATCCAGAAGGCCCAACTCTATTTGCTTGTACATCAACGCCATAGCCTGGATTTTAACCCCGTAGTGTAGGTCAGATGAACCGGAGTGGGGGTGTGGTACAAAATGTAGCAAGTGCCATATTGACCTAAACATGGCAGTGTGAGATCTGGGTCACTTTAGGGCAGCACGGTGGCACAGTGGTTAACACTGCTGCCTCACAGCGCCAGGGACCCGGGTTCGATTCCCGGCTTGGGTCACTGTCTGCGCGGTGTCCGCATGTTCTTCCCGTGTCTGCGTGGGTTTCCTCCGGGTGCTCCGGTTTTCTCCCACACGTTAGGTGCATCGGCCATGATAAATTCTCCCTCAGTGTACCCGAACAGGCACCGGAGTGTGGCGACCAGAGGATTTTCACAATAACTTCATTGCAGTGTTCATATAAGCCGACGTGTGACACTAATTAATAAACTTAAACTTAACTTTAACAATGGGACAAGATCAGCCTGCCCGGAGTCAAGCGGCCCGCCTGAGAAGGACAGGCATTCACAGTCTCAGGGTAGGTGTTTCAGGTGAGTCTCACTTTCGGGAAGGAGATGGGTATCTGGGAGAGGGACCACCTCGGGTTTCCTTGCAGGACCTGGAGGGGCATCTGATTCCCCTGGCTGCACAGGGAAAGTAAAAATAAAACAAATACGAAAGCAAAATACTGGAAAACTAAAATAGAAACGGAAAATTCTGTAAATAGTCATAGAATCCCTACAGTGCAGAAGGAGGCCATTCGGCCCATCGAGTCTGCACCAACCACAATCCCACCCAGTCCCTATTCCTCTAACCCACATATTTACCCTGCTAATCCCCTGACCTTAGGGGCAATTCAGCATGGCCAATCAACCTAACCCGCACATCTTTGGACTGTGGGAGGAAACCGGAGCACCCGGAGGAAACCCACACGGACAGGGGAGAATGGGGAGAATAGTCAGCAGGTGTGGCAGCATCTATGGAGAGAGAAAAACAGAATTAACATGACAGGGCTATGATAATCAGAATCTGTTTCTCTCCCCTCAAATGCTGCCAGATCCACTGGGTATTTCCAGTATTTTTTGTTTTTTGCTAAAATTATAACATATTTTGGGCTTTTGATGGCAGCAGGTCCTCCTTGGCACTGCCTTCACCTGTTGCAAATGCTCCATCAGCTTCAGGGCACGTGTAAACATTACAGTCCAGACTTAATGATGTTATTGGACCCCAATTAACATTTTTAAAGAAGACCCATGGTCTTGGCCTTGGCCTATGACCCAGCAACAGTGTAAGAGTGGCAATATAGTTCCAAGTCAGGATGGGGTGTGGTTTGGAGAGGAACTTGCAGTTGGTGGTGTTCCCGTGCATCTACTGCCCTTATCCCCCAGGTAGGAGGGGACAGGGGTTTGGAAAGTGCTGTTGAAAGAGGCTTGATGAGTTGTTACTGTGCATCTTGAATATTGTACACATGTTTACCACTCTGCTGGCCAATGCCAGGTGGTTTTATATTTCCTTGACTTTTCTGCAGCGGCAGAAGGAGGCCATTTGGCCAATTGAGTCTGCACCGGCTTTCCAACCAAGCATCTTACCTAGTCCCACGCAGGCCCTATTCCCGTAACCCCACATATTTACCCAGCTAATCCCCCTAACCTGCACATCTTTGGACACTAAGGGGCAATTTAGCATGGCCAATCCACCTCACCCGCACATCTTTGGAGTATGGGAGGAAACAGGAGCACTCGGAGGAACCCACACAGACACAGAGGGAGCGTGCAAACTCCACGGTCACCCAAGGCCGGAATTGAACCCGGGTCCCTGGTGCTGTGAGGCAGCAGTGCTAACCACTGTGCCACCATGCCGCCACTCTCCTCCTCCTCACCCCCATTCACCCTCCTCTCCACCAACCCCTGTTACCCCTCAGCTTCCCTCCTCTGTAAGCCCCCGCCTCTCTCCTACTTGAACCATACACTGCGAGTTCGACTGGGGCCCCAACTCGGAAAACCGACTCCGTCTCTGCTTCGGCCAGTCTGCTTCAATTAGAAATTAAAGGACACTACCTAAAACATAGTCATGATATGAGCAGTGCCAGCGTTGGTCCTGACAGAGACTACTCTGTCGCTCACCATGACACAATGGAGTAAAACACTAATGGATAGCATGACGGCACAGTGGTTAGCACTGCTGCCTCACAACTCCAGGGAGCCGGGTTCTTCCTGGCCTCGGATCACGGTGTGTGTGGAGTCTGCATGTTCTCCCCGTGTCTGCTGGGGTTTCCTCCGGGTGCTCCGGTTTCCTCTCACAGTCCAAAGGACGTGCTGGTTAGGTGCATTGGCTATGCTAAATTCTCTCTCAGTGTACCTGAACAGGCGCTGAAGTGTGGCGACTAGGGGATTTTCACAGTAACTTCATTGCAGTGTTAATGTAAGCCTACTTGTGACATTAATAATAAAACTTTAAACTTTAAAACTTTAAACACTAACGTGCATGCACAACATCGATAACAAACCCAGGCTTTGAAAGCAAGGATTAAAATTTTCAAATCAAAGTGTGATAGATTAGGAGCCAACAATTGGGAGGTCAGTGAGTGTTGGGGGAGGGGTGGTGATATGTTAAGGGGACTTGCTGCAAGTTAGGATACAGACACCAGAGTTTTGTATGAGTTCAGGTTTATGCGTTAACACCGAAGGAAAACTGCACAATTTATTGCCAACTCTTAGCCTTTTACAACATAATACACAATAGTAGAGTCATCTGACCATTACATCTTCCACTTCTTTCATTAACTATGTTACTTTCGTTCAGATTTCTTTCTCAATTCTGGTTGCTGAGTTTTGCAATTAAATATTGGGAAGACTGAAGCCACTGCCTTCAACACCTGCCACAAACCCTGTGTGTTCCTGGCCACCAATCCCATCTCACTCCCTGAGGTTGGGCCAGATTCTTCTAGGCGGAATCTGACTTTTCACGGCTAAGCTTCCAGTCCGCACCCTCCCCGTTGGTGGAACATGGGAGGCTGATTAGGGGAGGACTGGAATAGTCGAGTGTGGAAGTAACAAAGCCAAGGTTGAGAGTTTTGGCAACCGATAGGATGGAGACGGGCAACATTGCAAAGGCAAAATCTTGGCAACGGAGAGGGTGTGGACTGGAAGCTTGGCCTTAAAAGTCAGATTCCGCCTAGAAGAATCTGGTCCCAACCTCAGGGAGTGAGATGGGATTGGTGGCCAGGAACACACAGGGTTTGTGGCAGAAGTTGAAGGCAGTGGCTTCAGTCTTCCCAATATTTAATTGCAAAACTTAGCAACGAGAATTGAGAAATCTGAATGAAAATAAAATAATGACAAAAGTGGAAGATGTAATGGTCAGACAACTCTACTATTGCATATTATGTTGCAAAAGGCAAGAGTTGGCAATAAATTATGCAGTTTTCCCTCGGTGTTAGGCAATTACTTTGGGTATAGAAAGTAGAATTGATACGGTTTCCATAGAAATGTTTAATTTGGTTGTTCCTGCATCAATGTAATACGGAAGGAAATTTGCTCTGAGCATAAAAGTGTTTGTGTGAAAACAGCAGCAATTGTAATTCTGATACTTAGATTTTACACACTCAGTGCCTTGCTTTACATCTCAAATACAAAACCTGAGTTTGATGTACGGTGCATTGCTTCCTTTTCCATTGTGGTTTAGTTTTATTGTTTAAGGCAATCCCGCTAAATATCTAAAGAGGCAAAAGGGGGAGAAGGAAAATCTGAAGGATTCAGCTTGAGCTGTTCTCTGACTTGCTATTAGGAGAGATGAAAAAACTGCCTCCCAGCCCCAGAAGAAAGGAAGATTTGCATTAATGCAGCTCCTTTCATGACCCTATAACATATCAAAGTGCTTCACAGCCAACTAAATGCCTTTGAAGCATAATCATTATTGTAAAGTAGGGAACGTAGAAAGTCGATTCGTGCACAGCAAGCCTGGTAACCTGTTGCAATGGTACGGAGGGATAAATATTGGCCAGGTTCCTGGGGAGAACTTCCCTGCTCTGCTTTGAACAGTGCTACTTTGAACATCCAGCTTAGAGAGTAGGTTTAGTAGCTTGGTTCAACATCTGAGAGTATACTTGGTTTAACATCTCATTGGCGGCACGGTGGCACAGTGGTATGGGTTAGCACTGTTGCCTCACAGCGCCAGGGACCCGGATTCGATTCCCAGCTTGGGCCACTGCCTGTGTGGAGTTTGTACGTTCTCCCTGTGTCTGTGTGGGTTTCCTCCGGGTGCTCCGGTTTGCTCCCACAGTCTGGAAGACGTGCTGGTTAGGTGCATTGACCCGAACATGCGCCGGAGTGTGGCGACTGGGAGAATTTCATAGTAACTTCACTGCAGTGTTAATATAAGCCTTACTTCTGACTAATAAATAAAAACTTTAACTTTAAACTTTATCTTTTGACTTGAGAAAGTGTGTGACGCAGGAGGACATAAAAAATATGAAGAGGATGAAATAATTGTCCTTCCTTTTTTTACAGCATTACACAGCACGGCCTTAAACTTTTAAATATAGCTCCCCTTTCGGAGATTGTAACAATGATGTAGAAAATCCTAATTTACAAATAATGCTATCTAGTAGGCTTTCGTGCTTTATAAATCTCAATTTTGGGTATCTCTTGTACTGAGTCTCAGAATGGAGTACAAAAATGAAATCACGCTTGTTACTTTTCTCTTTTATTTATTATTTCATTATCTATCTAATCAATTGTTAGGGCTTGTATTTTATCCTCCAAACTGGTAAACTAAGGGCCTGCAAGAATGATATTAGTTGAGTCGCTGTCCATTATTTCCCTCCTTGTTTCGGTTTGAATATGCACCTTTGTGTACAGTCATAGCTGAAAACAAAGCTAGTCAAAGAAATGGGAATCTCAAACGAACCTACTGCTAGATGGCCGAGGAAGAGGATGAATCATATTGGATTAAGAACGCTAACTCTATTTTCTCTCCCTACACAGATGCTGCCAGGCTTGCTGAGATTTTCCAGTACTTTCTGGCTCTGCAGCTGCTAGATGCCATTATTCAACAGTGTAGTGATATGCTGCAGGTTCCGAGCTATCCCAGTATCCTTCCTGATCAGATGTCTTTTGGGTGGGGAAGGTTTTGGAAGACTCAGTTGATGATGCCAAGCTGATTGGTAGATGGTCCTCACAGGTGGCACTGAAGTGTTAATGCTCGGCCCAAACGTAGACGGTTTGCAGGTAGTTAATGGCCTGCAGGATGAAGTGGACAAGGAGCGGTTTGTGGTTGGTGTTGACAAGTTCCTGCCATTAACTGGACTTTCTTGGTGATCCATCGACAAAGTTAGCCATGGCAGCAAAGCATGCTTAGAAATATACAACTTTGAACCAAATCCTAGATTGCCGAGACCTTCCTCTTCTAAAATGGCATAATCTTCTGGTACATTCTGTTCAAGTACAACAGGCATATCAGACGATACGTTGGAACCATCATCTGCTTGTATCTTTTCTACTGAATAGTCAACAGGATGTGTTGCCTTTGCAGACTTGAAATTGGCAGCCATCTGACGACTGCCAACTTGGCTAGAACTCTTTGTATTAACCTTCGGTCTTTCGTGAGTGAAGTGCACACCAGGTTTCACCTGGCTATAGCTCCTTGCTGGCGAGTTGAGAGATTTTCTCAGACCATCTGCTGCCAACCTCTTAAAGAACATTTGATCTTTGCAGATTTGTATCTCCGAGTGTTTCAGCAGCCTATGAGAAGAAGATACTGATGAGGTTCAACACTTTATAAAATAAATGACCAATGAAATTTAAACAGCTCGTACCTTCGCACCTCCATTGTTAGATGATGTGTAGGACCCAGCAGCTCGGTTAGTAAGTCGAATGAATGCCGTAAACATTCTCTTGCTTCTTTTTTAGCCTGATAATTGCCATTGTTTTGTAATAGCTTACCTATTTAGAGAAATAAGAAAATGAAAAGTTCCAAAAAGCAGATTTCATGTTTCCCACTGCACTAATTATGTTTTTCTGGAGATAACTACGCTTAGAGCCGCATGTCATCACCCAAAGGCAACACTGCATTTGAGTTTATACAGAACGGGATTTGCACATGGTCAGTTATCATGGGTACACATTTTTTTCACGTTTATTAATGTCACAAGTAGGCTTACATTAACACTGCAATGAAGTTAATGGGAAAATCCCCTAGTCGCCACACTCTGGCGCCTGTTTGGGTACACTGAGGGAGAATTTAGCATGGCCAATCCACCTAACCAGCACGTCCTTCGGACTGTGGGAGGAAACCGGAGCACCCGGAGGAAACCCACGCAGACACGGAAAGAACGTGCAAACTCCACACAGACAGTGACCCAAGCCAAGAATCGAACCCAGGTCCCTGACTGTGATACAGCACTGCTAACCACTGTGCCACCGTGCTGCCCTACACGAAGTCACTGGAGGAAGTAAGCCCATCTTTGTGAGTGTTCTGATGACTAAATGATGAAAAAGTACCAGTAATGGACACTGGAGGGACATCTAGTTCAGTGACAAAGCATGCCCTTTGTTAAAAATGCTAAATTTCATCACTCTCCCTCTTTTCCAATCCCCACGAGTTTCGTCTCATTGGAGACATCACGTTGCTGTGTACGTGAAGACAGTAGCATATGTAGGAGTATTTGTTGTATCAACAAAAATGTTTGGCAAACATCTCTGCTGTTTGAAGATGAGCTTCAATTTTATCTAGACAATAACAATGACACGCAGCACATTGATGTATTATTAGATTGTTTGTGCGATAAGTTTATATGTTAAGAGAAAAAATCATTTCGAAACAGCCTTTCACGAAGATCATAGAATCCCTACAGTGCAGAAGGAGGCCATTCAGCCCATCAGGTCTGCACAACTCTGTCAGACCGAGGCCCTATCCCCATAATCCCACATATTTACCCCACTAAACACCCTAACCTAGTCATATTGGGACATTAAGGGGCAATTATCATGGCCAATCCACCTAACATGCAAATCTTTGGACACTGAGGGGCAATTTAACATGGCCAATCCACCTAACCTGCATGTCTTTCGGAGTGTGGGAGGAAACCGGAGCACTGGGAGGAAACCCACGCTGACACGGGGAGAACGTGCAAACTCCACGCAGACAGTGACCCACAGCTGAATTGAACGCGGGTCCCTGGCGCTGTGAGGCAGCAGTGCTAATCACTGTGCCTCCGTGCCGCTCCTGATGATATCCTTTTAACCATCATCGTCAGTACAAATGAGGATTATTTCATCAATGCTTGAAAAATCAGGCATGGGATGATGATTAGTTTCTTAACTGCTCACATGTGCAGTGACTCTTAGCATTGGTATGGCTGCTATTTACCTGTGGATAGGAAAATTACAAAAGCAGGATGATAACATTTCCTTAGCTGGAAGATTCTAAACATAATTGTTCCATTGTTTACAGCAAATATCCAATTAATGCACAGTTTTTAAATAAATAGTTTAATGGATATGATTCCAGGATAATAAATCTAAAACATAATTAAGAAAACAGAAAGTTTGGAAATATAGCATGAATCTGCCTCACAGCGCCAGGGACCCAGGTTCGATTCCCGACTTGGGTCACTGTCTGTGTGGAGTTTGTACGTTTTCCTCATGTCTGCATGGGTTTCCTCCGGGTGCTCCGGTTTCCTCCCACAGTCTGAAAAACGTGCATTGACCATGCTAAATTCTCCTTCAGTATACCCGAACAGGCGTCGGAGCGTGGAGACTCGGGGATTTTCACAGTAACTTCATTGCAGTGTTAATGTAAGCCTATTTATGACACTAATAAATAAACTTTAAAATCTGCCAGTCTCAGTAAAATTTGGCTTAAGATCCACAGATCATCATCAGGTCGTACGAAATAGGAGCAGGAGTAGGCCATTTAGCACATCGACCCTGCTCCAGCATTCAGTAAGATTATGGTTAATCTGATTGTGGCCTTAACTCTTCCTTCTTGCCTGCCGACATAATTCTTGACTCTCCAATAGATCAAAAATCTGTCTAACTCTGCTTTGAATATATCCAATGCCCCCGGGCTCTGCTAGCTTCTGTGGAAGAGAATTCCAAAGAATAACCACCCACTGAGAGAAGCCATTCCTTCACAACCTCGTCTTAAATGGGAGAACCCATATTTTTAAATGTTTTGCTTGCAGTCTCGAAAAGGATACAATGACTTGCAGCCCAAATGCTAATGTTTCTTACCCTTACAGGCTGCGATCCATTCTCTGCATTATCTGGTATTATTTACAGCCTTGCGCAGTTTTTCTATTTAAATCTAAAATATACATATGTTGAAATGTTAACAACCCTGTAAAGAGAAGGTTCAGTCCACAGGGTTTTATTTTAAGGTATCACAATTTTAATCATGTTTTCCCGATATTATTTGACTTTGTAAATTGCTGCATTTGTGGTTATGATGTGGAGATGCCGGCGTTGGACTGGGGTAAGCACAGTAAGAAGTCTCACAACACCATCTGTGGTTGCCAGACAGCTTTCTGGTGACAGCTCTCACAATAAACACCAGCTAGCTCTCTGTGGGGTAAGCTTTTGCAGTCTTCCTTCTGCAACTCTGCTGCTAGCTTGTGTATGGTTTTAAAAATTAACTGGTTGTAGCCTAAGGAAGCGGGATTTTCTGGTCCCGTAAGTGGCAGCGTCATAGGTGGTGGAGGAGTCCGGATGGTGGGGGAGTCCAGAACCAGGGGTCACAGTCTGAGGATTCAGGGTAGACCATTTAGGACGGAGGTGAGGAGACATTTCTTCACTCAAAGAGTGGTGAGCCTGTGGAATTCATTACCACAGGAAGTTGTTGATGCCAAAACATTAAATGTATTCAAAAGAAAGCTGGATATAGCAAAGAACAACAAAGAACAATACAGCACAGGAACAGGCCCTTCAGCCCTCCAAGCCTGCACCGATCATGTGCCCACTGGACCATTCTTTTGTATCCCTCTATTCCCAGTCTGTTCATGTGGTTATCTAGATAAGTCTTAAACAACCCCAGCGTGTCCGCCTCAATCACCTTGCTTGGCAGTGCATTCCAGGCCCCCACCACCCTCTGTGTAAAATACGTCCCCCTGACATCTGTGTTGAACCTTGCCCCCCTCACCTTGAACCCGTGACCCCTTGTGTTCGTCACCTCCGACCTGGGAAAAAGCTCCCCACTGTTCACTCTATTTATGCCCTTCATAATTTTATACACAGCACTTGGGGCGAATGGGATCAAAGCTAATTGGGAAAAAGCAGGATTAGGCTATTGAGTTGGATGATCAGCCATGATCGTAATGGCGGAGCAGGCTCGAAGGGCCGAATGGCCTCCTCCTGCTCCTATCTTCTATGTTTCCGTGTTTCTATAGAATCATAGAATCCCTACAGTGTAGAAGGAGGCCATTCAGCCCATCGGGTCTGCGCTGACCACAATCCCACCCAGGTCCTAGCCCCGTAACCCTACATATTTACCCTGCTAATCCCCCTACGTCATGGCAGGTAGGATGGGAAAACGCGGAGAACAGTCAAAAGTCAATTCCCCAGCAGTGTGTAATAAGTTCACAATTCTCACTCCCTTTCCTGGCAGGTCAGGTAGCTCACCACACAATATTGGGAACAGCATTTAATGTATTCGAATATCACATTAATACTCATTAAAATGGCAGCTCGCCAGAATCATGCTTCCACTCCAGATCAAATGACCACGCCAGCAGCTAATTAGACTGGTGTGATTCATGGCCATTTACAAGTGACAAGCACCTGGCGAGCACCCCTTCACTCGTGATCTTCAGGTATGTTCGCCTACTTTTCATTGTGATCGCAGCTGTTCCGAATCGTTGCCAAGATGACCAAAGGGAACTCAAGGATGGTGGGGAGCATCAGAGCCAAGGCTTACTGTGTGAGATCAGTAGGAAGGTGGGTTGAAGGTGCTGGAAGGCCAAAGGCTTGACTATGGGGAGGGATGGCAGTGAGACAACACAGAGGCAAAGGGAGGAGTTGGAGGGCAAAAAACTTGAAGGGGGCTGAGACAAGACAGAGGCAAGGGAATGTAGAGGCTTGAGGATGGGTGGTGGAATTTGACTGGGAGAACACAGACACATTACTCAGGGGAAGGTTGGGGGGGGGGGGGTTAATTAGTTGGGGCCAGAAAACTGCGACAATCCTGGGCAGTTGCAGAAAAAGTAGTCAGGTTCAGAAAACACAGTCAGTCCAATGGGCCTGCACCATGATTTAGAGGGCTGTACTTGGTACGCCTGTCCTGATCACAATCCAGGGAGGGAAAGGTCCTACCAGTCCTCTGTCAGTCATGCCCAGCATGGTGTACAAAGGGTAGTTAGTCCACCTCACATGTCAGGCTTGTTGGGAGCCCCTCTCCACCCAATCGGGCCACTCACTCTCCAGGTCCCGCCTTGTAAGCCCCACCCCCATAGGCGCCAGTGGGCAGTGCCAAGGTGCCTCGTGGGCATTACCAGAGTGCTGGGCTAGCAGTGCCAAGATGCCAGGCTGGCACTGCCCAAGTGGCACCCTCACTTGCCCTCAGTCTCCCCGGGGGGGGGGCCTCAATGGCCTCCGGTTCTACTGGCGAGGGCAACACGACTGTTCCCCATTAACAGGGAGGTGTTTTCCTTACTGGAGAGAACCTTTCCCGACGAGACCATAAAGGCAAATGAGTCCAGACGATTGAGCGCCAGGCTCACTAAAGACATGCGAATCTTCATTTGAGTAAAGCTAAGTACATTATTTAGCCTCTCGCCTATTTCCGACGAGAGGCTGGCCTCGCCAGAAATCCGGCTCCCGTAAGATCGCAGGAGCTGAGAAATTGGGCGTAATCCTGATTTCTCGGCTCTCGCGCAATTTTACCGGCCCGGCTCACCCCACCCACTGATGGGTGGGGCACACCGGTAAAATTCTACCCTTAGTATTTCTTGAGTTTTCTCACCCTACCGCTATGTCTTGGTGCATCCCTGACATCCACAGCAGAGGTGAAGACAACCTGCTGATTTACTATTGTGGCCTGTTGTCTACCACATCATGTCTATGACCTAGGCAGGCATCCCCTGGAGGCTGAGGCCTCGACTGCCCTGGCTTGTTTTGGGTCTCCAGCCGTGGGGAAGGTGCACCCTCCTCGGCATGTTGAAGCTGGAGCTGATGGGAATCACAGGCACAGGGGATTGGGAGCAGCTGGACACACTCTGAGTCACCTGGCTGGATGGTACTTGAATGGGGTGTTCAGCTGATGCCCCTCCTCCCTGTAGGTGAACAGAATCAGAGCCTCCTGATAAAAGGCTGAAGATTAGAAACAAAATTACATCAATGGTGAGGGGAAGCTTCTAGTGGAGACCTTATGCGTGGGACTGAGGAACAGTAAGGGATCTAAAACTGTAATAGGTGTTGTGTATAGACCTCCTGGTAGCAACTCTGAAGTTCTAGCTTGCATAAATGCAGAAATTAGGCAAATATGTAGCAAAGGCAGAGTAGTATTAATGGGGGATTTTAACTTTAACATAGATTGGAAAAGACAGGCAAGCACTTGTCAGAAATACATCCTGGATGCAACAAGGGGACAAGCAATATTGGATTTAGTAATGAGTTATGAGCCGGATTTAATTAGTAACCAAATTGTGCTTGAACATTTATCAAATAATGATCATAACATGATCGAGTTCATTTCAATGTAACATCTGAAAACAAAAAGCATGAATCAGCTATTTGAATTTTAAATTTAGGTAAGGCCAACTTTAATGAGATGAGACAGAGACTGTCCACAATAAACCGGGAAAATCTGATAATGGGTAAAATAACTGAAGACAGTAGAGGATGTTTAAGAAACATTTAGCACGGTACAAAACCAGTTTGTATCCCTGAGAACAAAAAGCACATCTTCACAGAAAAAAAACAGCCGTGGACATCTAAAGAGATAAGGGACAGCATAAAACGTAAAGAAAGAGCTTATAAAAATGCACAAAAATAAGAAAGATACAAAGATCAGCAAGGGGCCACAAAGCATCTTATAAGAGCTACTAAAAGGGATAATGAAAGGAAACTTGCAAGGGACATCAAAATCAATAAGAAATTTTATAGTTACATAAAGAAAAAGTAGGTGGTCAGGAGGAATGTTGGCCCATTGAAGACGGAAAGTGGGGATATTGTCAGTGACTATGGGGAAATGGAAGACCTGTTGTATAATTACTTTGTCTCAGTATGTACAGCACAAAAAGAGGATAGCTTGCCGGATGCCCTGAGGAGATTAATAATGGATCGGGGACAGGGTTTAAATAAAATTAACGTAAGTAAAACATTGATTACAAGGAAATTAATGGAACTAAAGGGTGACAAATCTCCAAGCCTGAGGGTTTCCATCCGAGGGTGTTAAAGGAAGTAAGAGAGCACATTGTTGATGTCCTAGCTAAAATCTCTCAGAGTTCCCTAGGTTTAGAAAGCGTCCCTCCGAATTGGAAAATTACTAATGCCACTCAGCTTTTTAAGGGTGAAAGAGGAAATCCAGGGAATTACAGTCCAGTTAGCCTAATATCTGTGATGGGAGAATTATTGGAGTCTATAATCAAGGATAGCGTAATAGAACACATCAAAAAGGGAGAGCCAGCATCGATTCATGACAGGTAGGTCACTAAACTTTGGAGCAATGTGCTTGGTCCTTTTAGAGGTCACTCGACTGTCTGCCATGACAAGTCTGAGACTGCAGGGGGTTGTGCGTTCAGGTGTAATTTAAATATGGCACCCAAAAGAATGATTAGGTGGGGTAATAGTGGGACAGACGAATCCCAGGCTACCCTGCCATGAGATATGGTGTTTCATGTTCATGCATATTGAATGATGGTTAAAGTGGAAATTCTGGCACAGAAACCCATCACAATGGCTGGCGGGAGACACACTTTTCCCAGCCCCCACAGTAGAAACTTTCACCCAGGGTCTACCCAATAAAGGGTTAAAGAGGAACCGAGTACAGTGATATAAGCGAACACATGATCCACACACAGGGGTCAGTGTAATGTTGGACAGAGCTGTGTGTAGAAGCAAGCATGGAGACAGCTCCTGGCTTGGAACTTTACTCTACCTATCAAAGAATCCCTACAGTACAGAAGGAGACCATTTGGCCCATCAAGTCTCTACTGACACAATTCGACCCAGGACCTATTCCTGTAACCCCACACATTTACCTTGCTAATACCCCTGACACTAGAGTTAATTTAGCATGGCCAATCAACTTAACCTGCACACCTTTGGAATGTGGGAGGAAACCGGAGCACCCGGAGGAAACCCACGCAGACACGGAGAGAATGTGCAAACTCCACAGACAGTGACCGAGGCCAGAATTGAACCTGGGGCCTTAGCGCTGCGAGGCAGCAGTGCTAACCACTCTGCCATCATGCCACCTACCTATGTACATAGTTACTAGTAATTAATAAATACTTTCTGTGGAATTATCTAATACAATGAAAACATTAGAACATAGAACATAGAACAGTACAGCACAGAACAGGCCCTTCGGCCCACGATGTTGTGCCGAGCTTTATCTGAAACCAAGATCAAGCTATCCCACTCCCTATCATCCTGGTGTGCTCCATGTGCCTATCCAATAACCGCTTAAATGTTCCTAAAGTGTCTGACTCCACTATCACCGCAGGCAGTACATTCCACACCCCAACCACTCTCTGCGTAAAGAACCTACCTCTGATATCCGTCCTGTATCTCCCACCACGAGCCCTATAGTTATGCCCCCTTGTAATAGCTCCATCCACCCGAGGAAATAGTCTTTGAACGTTCACTCTATCTATCCCCTTCATCATTTTATAAACCTCTATTAAGTCTCCCCTCAGCCTCCTCCGCTCCAGAGAGAACAGCCCTAGCTCCCTCAACCTTTCCTCATAAGACCTACCCTCCAAACCAGGCAGCATCCTGGTAAATCTCCTCTGCACTCTTTCCAGCGCTTCCACATCCTTCTTATAGTGAGGTGACCAGAACTGCACACAATATTCCAAATGTGGTCTCACCAAGGTCCTGTACAGTTGCAGCATAACCCCACAGCTCTTAAACTCCAACCCCCTGTTAATAAAAGCTAACACACTATAGGCCTTCTTCACAGCTCTATCCACTTGAGTGGCAACCTTTAGAGATCTGTGGATATGGACCCCAAGATCTCTCTGTTCCTCCACAGTCTTCAGAACCCTACCTTTGACCCTGTAATCCACATTTAAATTTGTCCTACCAAAATGAATCACCTCACATTTATCAGGGTTAAACTCCATTTGCCATTTTTCAGCCCAGCTTTGCATCCTATCTATGTCTCTTTGCAGCCTACAACAGCCCTCCACCTCACCCACTACTCCACCAATCTTGGTGTCATCAGCAAATTTACTGATCCACCCTTCAGCCCCCTCCTCTAAGTCATTAATAAAAATCACAAAGAGCAGAGGACCAAGCACTGATCCCTGCGGCACTCCGCTAGCAACCTGCCTCCAATCCGAAAATTTTCCATCCACCACCACCCTCTGTCTTCGATCAGACAGCCAGTTACCTATCCAATCGGCCAACTTTCCCTCTATCCCACACCTCCTCACTTTCATCATAAGCCGACCATGGGGGACCTTATCAAACGCCTTACTAAAATCCATGTATATGACATCAACTGCCCTACCTTCATCAACACACTTAGTTACCTCCTCAAAAAATTCAATCAAATTTGTGAGGCACGACTTGCCCTTCACGAATCCGTGCTGGAGACCAAATGTACCCAATATCTACAAAACTGGTCATATGTAAAATTGCGAGAAATTTATGATTTGTGAATAGCTTACCTGGTATCACTATTGTAGAGGGCAGAGAGCAACAAGTTAAAACTATTCAGAAAATTTCTTATGCATGTGGAAAGTGACAATTATCTAAATATGTGGTTATCTCACCTAGTTTATAAATAGTAAGAGCTCGACTGAGATTGATCTGATCTCTAATTTGTGAAGATCTGGTCCGCTTCATACTGTCCTCTTGAATTTTGGTCATTTTTCTGTAAAAATCTTCTGTTTTACTCCAGTCTAAGCTGCAAATTAAGAAAACAGCAGCACTGTTAAAGGATATAGAGGTGATCTATTGAATCGTCAAGCTGCCCAACAGATAGCCTGACCTCAAACTGCAAGTAACAAAACCATGGGGATTGTGAAAGTCAGACCCAAGATTAATTTATAATGAGAAGTTTGCAAGAATTATACCTTAGTTTTTATTGTATTCATTTGTATTACTTTCCTAATTGGTTTTATTTTGGAAAATTCCCTCGCTATTTATAGAAACATAGAAACTAGAAGCAGGAGGAGGCCATTCGGCCCATCGAGTCTGCTCCACATTTCATTTTGATCATGGCTGATCATCGAATTCAATATCCTGATCACCCCTTCCCCCCATATCCCTCAATCCCTTTAGCCCCAAGAGCTATATCTAATTTCTTCTTGAAGTCAGGCAATGTTTTGGCCTCAACTACATTCTGTGGTAGTGAATTCCATACATTCACCACCCTCTGGGTGAAGAAATTTCTCCTCACCTCAGTCCTAAAAGGTTTACCCCTTATCCTCAAACTGTGACCCTTAGTTCTGGATGCCCCCACCATTGGGAACATTCTTTCTGAATCTACCCTGTCTAATCCTGTTATAATTTTATCAGTTTCTATGAGATTCCCTCTCACTCTTCTAAACTCTAGTGAATATAATCCTAACTGACTTTGTCTCTCCTCATATGACAGACTTATCATCCCAATAATCAGCCTGGTAAACCTTTGCTGTACTCTCTCTATAGCAAGGACATCCTTCCTCAGATAAAGACACCAAAACTGCGCACAATACTCCAGGTTTGGCCTCACCAGTCGGACTTTTGAATGGACCTACCTCACATTAATTTGATATTTCTCTACACCCTAGCTATGATTGTAACACTACATCCTGCATTCTCTCCTTTCCTTCTCTATTAATGGTATGCTTTGTGTGTATAGTGTGCAAGAAACAATATTTTTCACTGTATACTAATACATGTGAAAATAATGAATCAAATCAAATCTATACAATTACAGCAAAACATCCCTATCCCTATCCTCAAATCCTCTCGCTATGAAGCCAACATACCATCTGCCTTCTTTACTGCCTGTTGTACCTGCGTGCTTACTTTCAGCAACTGAAACACGAGGACTCCAAGGTCTCGATGAGTATCCACCTCTCTCAATTTACACCCATTCAAGTAATAATCTGTCTTCCTATTATTGCTACCAAAGTGGATAACCTCACATTTATCCACATTATGCTGCGTCTGCCATGCACATGCCTGTCCAAATCATGCTGAAGCATCTCTGCATCCTCCTCGCAGCTCACCCTCCCACCCAACTTCGTATCATCTGCTTGCCAGCAGCAAGCATTTTCATATCGAAATTGACTCAAGTGAAAACACTGGGCCCTTAAATTCCATGAGGCTACCTTTGCACACCTGCAGTGGCAGAGCCAAATAAATGACCATCAGCTGCTTGTACTATTTTGCTGGAGATTTCAAAGCTCTTACACTGAAGGTATACACAGAGATCAGAACCACACAACATTTCCAGGCCATTCTACTCTGCCAAATGCAAGAGCCTGATGTATATAATTTCACACAACATATTTTATTCATACCTCACAGCAGGAGGAACATTAATAATCTGGTTGACATTCCAGTGCAGCACAGAGGGGGTTGTATCCATTTGATGAGACATTAAAGGAAATTTCCTGGGTAAATCCTTTTTGCAGCATAGTTTCTGTCTGATTCTACAAGCAGAGCACACCCATCACTATCTGAAACCCACTCTACTTCCACCCATGTTGGCAAAGGATGACAATTTCCTTATTCAGCAGAAATAGTAAAGTTGCCATAGTTCCAGATGACCAGAGGCTGCTTTCCCCTTTGAGGGGGAGAACTGACTGGTGGTGATTTAACCTGAGGATCACCATACCTGAGGCGAAGGGCAAGGCTGAGAAGGTGGGGCCTTCATGAATAACCTCACCTGGTACCGAAATTGATCCTGTGCTGTTGGCGTCACTGCATCACGAACCAGCCATCTGAGCTAAACCAACTCTGCTGAACTGAACTGAACTGAACTGCCGGAATGTATCTAGGATCCCAACCTCAGCTCTCAATAATACAGAAGGTGGAACTTTGTGACTTAATTTACTACATTTCCCCGACAGCCACGCTGATATCAGAAGCTCACCCTGGGCACTAATCTGAGTCCTCCGTTCCCATCTGTACTAATATGTGCTCCACTGACTCGCTCTAAGTGACTACAGTAACATACTTGTGCTATACAGTAGTGGCACTACTGCAATAGGTACCAGGTCACAATAAAACCTTTCACAGATTTACTGTGGGGGAGGTGGTTGGAGAGGAATATTATATATTTACCTCTTTGTGTACTCAGGATAACACAGCAGGTCTGCCAGGGGCTCCATCACCTCAGCAACAATGGGATGCAGTTTACCGTACCACTTCTGCCTGATATCTAAAGCCTGCTGAAAGTGGTGTTCGGCTTCAGAAAGTTTACCTACGTGGATTCTAAAAAGAAAGAAATTTTAATTTCAATCATAGATCTGAAAGAGAGCATAGCCTTATATAAAAGTGATGCACGGGAATTATAAAAGTTGGAAATAACAAATAGGATTGCAAGATTAAAAACTTGGTAAAGAAAATGTAAGTTGCATTTTTATGTAGCACCTTATACAACTTCTGGGTGTCTCAAAGCACTTTACAACCAATGGAATACTTCTGAACTGAAGTCACTGTTGTAACAGGAAATGCAGCAACCGATTTGTGAGGTCCCACAAACAGCAATGTGAGAGTAACCAGGTCATTTGTTCTTTTTAATGACATTGGTTGAAGAATAAATATTGACCAAGTTACCAAGGAGAATTTCTTCAAAATATTGCTGGGAGTGCTGGTGCAGGCTGTTGAGATGAGAATGTGAGGAGTGGGGAATGAATGGAGCTGCGTGGCATGTTGGTCTGAGGAGTGTTGTGCGGGGGAATTCTGAGAAAGTTAGTGGAGCTTGCCACCTGAAAGTGTTAGAAACTTAACGTTCCTGTCTCCCTGGTCCTTAAACCTCTTGGGGCACTGCGTCCAGCTCTGAGGAAACACATCTGCTGCCGACTTGGACACTTCCATTGGAGCCTGCTTAGACGGAGATGACCTCTTCCTGCAATCCACAGGAAACCCATCTCACTTCAGTCTCTCCAATCCCGCAGCAGGACCTCTGGAGCTGGAGTCCTGTGGTTAGTGAAGCCTCAGGAACAGATGTCGAGTGCAGCCATTTTGACCCCTGCCGGGGTCTATTTAACTAGACATGCTTCCTTTGACAGATACAAGTTTCATCACAAACACCCTCTGTTAAAACAGCCGGGGAAAAGCCTGCTTCAATTAAAAACCACCACCACCACAACATGACAAGTTGTTGCATAAGGTTAAATCTCACGGGATCCAGGGTGAGGTAGCTAAATGGATACAAAATTAGCTTGATGACAGAAGATAGAGGGTGGTTGAAGCGGGGGGGGGGGGGGGGGGGGTGCACAGTGGCACAGCACAGTGGCACAGTGGTTAGCACTGCTGCCTCACAGCGCCAGGAACCCGGGCTCGGTTCCCGGCTTGGGCCACTGTCTGTGGGAGTTTGCACATTCTCCCCGTGTCTGTGTGGGTTTCCTCCGGGTGCTCCGGTTTCTCCCACAATCTGAAAGACGTGCTGGTTAGGTGCATTGAGTGTGGAGTGTGGCGACTAGGGGAGTTTCACAGTAACTTCATTGCAGTGTTAATGTAAGCCTTACTTGTGACTGATTAATAAACTTTATTTTACTTTATTTTCTTTAGAGGGTTGTTTTTCAAATTGGAGGCCTGTGACCAGCGGTGTGCCTCAGGGATCAGTGCTGAGTCCACTGTTATTTGTCATTTATATAATGATTTGGATGGGAATTTAGGAGGCATGGTTAGTAAGTTTGCAGCTGACACCAAAATTCATGGTATAGTGGACGGTGAAGAAGGTTATCTAGGATTGCAATGGGATCTTGATCAATTGGGCCAGTGGGCTGACGAATGGCAGATGGAGTTTAATTTAGATAAATGCGAGGTGATGCTTTTTGGTAGATCGAACCAGGGCAGGACTTACTCAGTTAATGGTAGGGCATTATAGAACAAAGATATCTAGGGGTACAGGTTCATAACTCCTAGAAAGTGGAGTCACAGGTGGACATGGTGGTGAAGAAGGCATTCAGCATGCTTGGTTTCATTGGTCAGAACATTGAATACAGGAGTTGGGACGTCTTGTTGAAGTTGTACAAGACATTGGTAAGGCCATGCTTGGAATACTGTGTACAGTTCTGTTCACCCTATTATAGAAAGGATATTATTAAACTAGAAAGAGTGCAGAAAAGATTTATCAGAATGCTACCGGGACTTAATGGATTAAGTTATAAGGAGAGGCTGGATAGACTGGGACGTTTTCCCTGGAGCATAGGAGGCTGAGGGGTGATCTTATAGAGGTCTATAAAATAATGAGGGGCATAGATATCTTTTCCCAAAGGGAATTCTAAAACTAGAGGGCATAGGTTTAAGGTGAGAGGGGAGAGATAGAAAAGGGCCCTGAGGGGCAATTTTTTCACACAGAGGGTGGTGAGTGTCTGGAACAAGCTGCCAGAGGTAGTAGTAAAGGCGGGTACAATTTTGTCTTTTAAAAAGTATTTAGACAGCTACATGGGTAAGATTGGTATCGAGGGATATGGGCCAAATGCGGGCAATTGGGATTAGCTTAATGGTAAAAACTGGGCGGCATGGACAAATTGGGCTGAAGGGCCTGTTTCCATTCTGTAAACCTCTATGACTCTATGAATCTCTCTCTCTGCAGCCTCCACCCGCCCTGTGAGGATGCAACAACTTTCCATGCCAAATACAGGAATTCACCACAACCCCTCCGAAAGAACTCCAGAGTACTTTGAGACAATTGCAATTGCAAAAATTCTTCAAAATTACTGTACTTGTAAGTTAGGTGTTTGGTTCGTTTGCGTAATGCCAGTGCAGGGCCCCTGATATAAGCAAATTCACTGAATGGACCTGCATGGTCCAAATGTCGTAAATAGGCATCATGTGGCCAGTAGGGGTGAATGATGTCATGAGAGCATGGGTTCAATTGCTTCAGGAACTCAGAGGGTCATCTGCACAAGTGTCCTTCTCGAGGTGATTGTGTCATATGGGCTGTGCTGGAAGCAAGTGGTGAAGCAGTGCACACCCCAGCTGGACAATCAGCTTCAGTAGCACCGTCGCGGATGTTGCCACAGATCCAAATTTCATGCCCGAATTCTTTGATGGAAAATTCCACAGACAAAAATAACCAATAAACAAACTCACTTTCGGAAACCTTCCAGAATTTTCAAATTAGCTTTTGCACGTGGATCACGGGTCTTTTTAGTAGCTTTCCTGGACTTCTGCAGGATGTCACCAATCTCAGTTGAGCCTCCTCGCATAATTAAATTGGCCAATTTAAACAACAACTGTGCTGTAAAGACAAATTAGTAATGAATTTGCTCTGTTCAGTAACCAACACATTTTTAAAAAATTAACCTAAAAATGCAGCGCAATGTGATACATTTTTATTGTGACAAATAAGGTAAATCAGTGACCTTCTTGTGTGAATACTGATGCAATTTAGCAGCTCGCAGACCCAGGGATGTTGTTCAATCTCACGTAATAATAGATACACAAGACTTCCATTAATGTCCTGATGTGTTTAGGGAGAAACTGAAAACGAATCTCCATTCATGTGCCTCAAAATGTTCCCTTGGATGTAATACATTACCAGAGACCACTCAGTAGAACAAATATATGTTCCTTGCATGAAATGAAAACCAGACCGGTGAGAGTAATGCCTTGTTACATGAGTTGTGATACCCTGGTTAAAATTGGCTCATTGTGGTTTATAGTATTAACAGAATTTATTGCTCTCAAGTATTGTTGTGGCACAGTGGTTAGCACTGCTGCCTCACAGCGCCAGGGACCCGGGTTCAATCCCCGGCTTGGGTCACTGTCTGTGTGGAGTTTGCACATTCTCCCCGTGTCTGCGTGGGTTTCCACCCGGTGCTCTGATTTCCTCCCACAGTCCAAAGATGCGCAGGTTAAATGGATTGGCCATGCTAAATTGCCCCTTAATGTCCAAAGATGTGCAGTTTAGGTGGATTGGCCATGGTCAAAGCGCAGGGTTATGGAGGTAGAGAGGAGGGCGTGGTTAGGATGCCCTTTCAGTGCAGAATTGATGGGCTGGATAGCCTCTTCTGCACTGTAGGGATTCTATGGTTAAGTGCTTAATTGTAACTCCAGAGAAAGTTGAAAGTAAAGGGAGTGATGACATAATCTGTGAACCAAGCCCAGAAGCAATGACATAGCCCGTGTGCTACTTATTTTGTAATCACAATATAACAAATTAAGATTGTTCACCAAGACAACAGTGATTTTGGAGTGGCATGGCAGCACAGTGGGGATGGGGGCGGGGGAGAGGGCCTGGGTGGGATGCTCTGTCGGAGAGTTGGTGCAGACTCAATGGACCGAATGGCCTCTTCTGCACTGTAGGAATTCTATCTGGTATATGGTGTAAAATACATTTTCCTGAGTAATTTTTTTTGCATTACCTGTATACTTTAACGTTTCCAGATTTTTCCTGATATTTTTTGGTGCGTAATCGATACTGTGCAAAGCCTTTCGGAAATGCATTTCTGCGTCCTCTAACTTGCCCACACTGACACACAGCTGTCCAATGCTGTACTGCACTTTAAAATAAATTTCTGTTTCCTTCAGGCTCAGAGGGCATGACTAAAATCAATAAAGCACATATTCAGATTTAGTGCAATTAGACTTTCCAAAAAGACAAGAGTGATTGGTAAAAACTTTTGCGAGTATTCAGTTTCATATCCACTCCATCACTAGATTGCCTACTTTAATTTCCATAGCATTACCTGCCTCCCTCCCTATCTCAGCCCCCAAAACCTTACTTACTACATACACAAGATTCATTATTTCAGTATTTTGTAATGCTCTAGCTCCATCTTCTATTTACTGCAGCTGATTTTATATTCCTTTCTATGATTCTATGATCTACAACAATCTATAACTATTTACCATATACATAGACGATCTGGAGGAGGGGACCGAGTGTAGGGTAACAAAGTTTGCGGATGACACAAAGATGAGTGGGAAAGCAAATTGCGTGGAGGACACAGAGAGTCTGCAGAGAGATTTGGATAGGCTAAGTGAGTGGGCAAGGATCTGGCACGTGGAGTATAACGTTGGTAAGTGTGAGGTTATCCACTTTGGAAGGAATAATAGTAAAATGGACTATTATTTAAACAGTGAAAAATTACAACACGCTACTGTGCAGAGGGACCTGGGGGTCCTTGTGCATGATTCACAAAAACTCAGTTTGCAGGTGCAGCAGGTAATCAAGAAGGCAAATGGATGTTGGCCTTTATCGCGAGAGGGATGGAGTATAAAAGCAGGGAGGCCATGCTGCAACTGTACAGAGTACTGGTGAGGCCGCACCTAGAATACTGTGTACAATTTTGGTCCCCTTATTTACGAAAGGATATATTAGCTTTGGAGGGGGTACAGAGAAGGTTCACCAGGTTGATTCCGGAGATGAGGGGATTAGCTTATGAGGAGAGATTGAGTAGACTGGGCCTGTACTCATTGGAGTTTAGAAGGTTGAGGGGATATCTCATAGAGACATATAAGGTAATAAAGGGGCTAGACAGGGTAGCAGCAGCGAGGTTATTTCCACTTACAATGGAAACAAGAACTAGGGGGCATAGCCTCAAAATACGGGGGAGTCAATTTAGGACAGAGTTGAGGAGGAACTTCTTCTCCCAGAGGGTCGTGAATCTTTGGAATTCTCTGCCCAATGAAGCAGTAGAGGCTACCTCATTAAATGTGTTTAAGTCACAGACAGATAGATTTTTAACCATTAAGGGAATTAAGGGTTTACGGGGAGCAGGCGGGTAAGTGGAACTGAACCCACTATCAGATCAGCCATGATCTTATTGAATGGCGGAGCAGGCTTGAGGGGCTAGATGGCCTACTCCTGCTCCTATTTCTTATGCTCTTATGTAACCCCTAGTTTTGAATTCTCTCACACAGTTTTTTCTGTAACTAGAGTTTAAAACATATTTACATTTAATTAGATGTACAGCACTTTTTGTAATCTTATTTTTCATGAATGCATTGTTTAGGGGTGTGAATGTTTGTTATTTTTATGCAACTTATAATAAGATTGCAACCTTAACAAAGTTTGTAATGTTATCCCAAAATATGTGAGGCCAATAATCATTATAAAAAATGATCATTGATGTACTAACTTATAATTCTGAATATTATACGTGTATTTGAATACAATCGTACTAAATATTGCTAATTTTACCTCTGGTAACAAGGCTTGGGCGATCAGAAGCAATTCCTCTGCTGCTAAGGTCTTGTCAAGTTCTTTCAGAAACTCTGCAGTAAACCATATCAAAGTAGCTTGACTGCAGCGGTCATTGCTCAACATTTCCCTGTCACCATCTGCAATGATAAACATTCATCTTTCCAGGTCCAGTGAGGGGTTTTTCCCCCATTGTGAGGGATGTGTGCATGCTATGAATGAATCAACTGCTTGCAATGTATTTAACTCAAAACAACTTGCATTTACATGGCACCTTTCATAACCTCAGAAGTGCTTCAGAGCCAATGCTTTTTGACGTGTAGTTGCTGTTGTAATGTGGGATGCAGAAGAACCAGCCTCCCATCCATTGACTCTGTCTACACTTCCCGCTGCCTCGGCAAAGCAGCCAGCATAATTAAGGACCCCACACACCCCGGACATTCTCTCTTCCACCTTTTTCCATCGGGAAAAAGGTACAAAAGTCTGAGGTTACCTACCAACCGACTCAAGAACAACTTCTTCCCTGCTGCTGTCAGACTTTTGAATGGACCTACTTTGTATTAAGTTGATCTTTCTCTACACCCTAGCTATGACTGTAACACTACATTCTGCACCCTCTCCTTTCCTTCTCTATGAACAGTATGCTTTGTCTGTATAGTGCGCAAGAAACAATACTTTTCACTGTATGTTAATACATGTGACAATAATAAATCAAATCAAATCAAAAACATCCCTCAATACGAACTAAATTCGTTGCTCTGGAATCCTAGTGGGAGTAGAGAACTCTAGGGAAGGGGAGGGGGCTCAAGGATCACTGTGGGGTCCAGAGTAGCACCACTGTTCCTCCTGGCTTAAAAGGAAACTAAAAAAAAATGTTTGTTAAAACTTATCATGCTTGGATTCTTCTGGCCTTGGATAATGTACGTGGGATCAGAGGCCGAGCTGTATATTTAGAAAGCAGACTGCTGGCTTGTGGTGAGCATCCTCCTTTCCTGCAACTTAAAATTGCAGCTAGTCAGATAAGGGCAGGGAAGGAAGTGGCTACATTCCCTTCTTCATTTTAACTGCCCCCACTCCTCCCCCACCCCCCATCCGCCTGATTTCTTTCATGGAATGGTGGCACAATGGTTAGCACTGTTACCTCACAGCACCAGGGATCCGGGTTCATTTCCAGCCTTGGGTGACTGTGTGGAGTTTGCACGTTCTCCCCGTGTCTGCGTGGGTTTCCTCTGGGTGCTCCGGTTTCCTCCCACAGTCCAAAGATGTGCAGGTTAGGTGGATTGGCCATGCTAAATTGCCCCTTAGTGTCCAAACATGTGTAAATTAGGTGGATGAGCCATGATAAATGCGTTGGGTTACGGGGATAGGGAGGGCTTGGGTAGGATGCTCTTTGAGAGTTGATGCAGACTTGATGGGCGAATGCGAGGTGATGCATTTTGGTAGATTGAACCAGGACGGGACTCACTTAGTTAATGGTAGGGGCATTGGGGAGAGTTACAGAACAAAAGAGATCTAGGGATACATGTTCATAGCTCCTTGAAAGTGGAGTCACAGGTGGACAGAGTGGTGAAGAAGGCATTCGGCATGCTTGGTTTCATCGGTCAGAACATTGAATACAGGAGTTGGAATGTCTTGTTGAAGTTGTACAAGACATTGGTAAGGCCACACTTGGAATACTGTGTGCAATTCTGGTCACCCTATTATAGAAAGGATATTATTAAACTAGAAAGAGTGCAGAAGAGATTTACTAGGATGCTACCGGGACTTGATGGATTGAGTTATAAGGAGGTTAGATAGACTGGGACCTTTTTCTCTGGAGCGTAGGAGGCTGAGGGGTGATCTTATAGAGGTCTATAAAATAATGAGGGGCACAGATCAGCTAGACAGTCAATATCTTTTCCCAAAGGTAGGGAAACTAGAGGGCATAGGTTTAAGGTGAAAGGGGAGAGATACAAAAATGTCCAGAGGGGCAATTTCTTCACACAAAGGGTGGTGAGTATCTGGAACAAGCTGCCAAAGGTAGTAGTAGAGGCGGGTATAATTTTGTCTTTTAAAAAGCATTTAGATAGTTACATGGGTACGATGGGTATAGAGGGATATGGGCCAAATGCGGGCAATTGGGATTAGCTTAGGGGTTTTAAAAAAAGGGCGGCATGGACAAGTTGGGCCGAAGGGCCTGTTTCCATGCTGTAAACCTCTATGACTCTATGAATGGCCTCTTTCTGCACTGTAGGGATTCTATGGATCTCAGATCATGCAAACAGAATAACGGGTGGCAGGTAAGAAAGCAGAAAGGTAAACGGGAAAAACTGACAAAGTGGATCAGGTACCATTAATCCAAGAGTCTAGTAGAGACATCAATGGTGCAAGCCATTTTATCAGCCTGCTGTTCTGATGGAGGGGTGGAACTGGAACCAATCCCAGTCTCCAACCTCTTCTTGCTCCCATCTCCAGGAACACTGACCTACCTATCCCCCACATTGCCAACACCTACTAGAGAAAGCTATAGTTAAGTTGTTAAAGTCAATATTAAGGCAAGAAGACTGCAAATTCCTACTAGAAAGGTCCAAAATCACTCTTCAATTTGTTTGTGGTACTTTAAAAAAACCTGCTCGAGAAACACATATTTTGAGCTATTAATTATTTTTTTAAAATCATTAGAAAACCAAGATGGCGGGTGAAACAACCTTATAAGATGTTACCACAGATAACAAAATGATACGAGGAGGTAAATCAGGGAGTGGTCTTTAGGTGACGCCAAGCTGGACGATGTTTTGAGAGAAGACAGACTATGAATGATAAGGGTTCCAATATTTATGGAGGAATTGGGAGCATGCAGGGATAGCTGAAGAATGATCGAAGAGCTATGCAAGGCCAGGGACAGCAAATGCTGTTGAACAGCAGCAAGACCTCATTTTTGGCTCAATTTTCTAGCTGTGATGAGTCTAGAGTTTTAAAGTTTATTTATTAGTGCCACATAAGTAGGCTTACATTAACACTGCAATGAAGTTACTGTGAAACATAAGTGAACAAGGGCATATAAGAGGAAACTTAGAAGGAATAAAACAAGAGTGCAGCACTGAGGAAAGTGGGTTGTCAGCTTTGGTTCACCGGTGGCACTCCTGTCTGGGGAAGAAAATCATGAGTTCAAGCGCCACTCATCAGCTCATAACTCTTTGCTGTGGAATCCCAGTTTGTGCAGTAGAGAGGAAGGGCTGCGCAGCTGGAGGTGCTGTCTTTTGAATGAGGCACTAAGCCAAGGTCCCATCTATCCTAAAAACAAATCCCACATTATCTGAAGAACAACATGTCCCAGTATGTTGGCCGACATTTGTCCTTCAAACACTTCATTAAGACAAAATAGTCATGTATCTCATTGCTCTTTGCGGAGTCTTTGACAACTAATTCAATGGCACTTAATTGGCTATAAAGTGTTTTGGGACATCCTGGGCTTATGAAAGGCACCATATAACCTTTAGGAGGAATGAGAGGGGAAATAGAGATAACTGGCACTGCCAGGGTGCCAGGAGCTGCCACCTCCTTGACCACCCAGGGGCTGCACTGGCCTCTGCACCACTGGCACGGTCATCTCAACTGCTGGAGAGCAGTAGTGATTCCCATCGGCATGACATCATGTGATGCTCCTGGAAGGTATAGCGATTTAAATGCATGCAGCAGCACGGTGGCACAGTGGCTGGCACTGCTACCTCACAACGCCAGGGACCCGGGTTCGATTCCTGGCTTGGGTCACTGTCTGTGCGGAGTCTGCACATTCTCCCCATGTCTGCGTGGGTTTCCTCCGGGTGCTCCGGTTTCCTCCCACAGTCCAAAAGACATGCTGGTTAGGTGCATTGGCCATGGTAAATTCTCCCTCAGTGTTCCTAACAGGCGCCGGAATGTGGCGAATACAGGATTTCTGGGGGCATGGTGGCACAGTGGTTAACACTGATGCCTCACAGCGCCAGGGACCCGGGTTCAATTCCAGACTCGGGCCACTGCCTGTGTGGAGTCTGCACATTCTCCCCAGTTCTGCGTGGGTTTCCTCCCACAGTCCAAAGCTGTGCGGGTTAGGTGGATTGGCCATGATAAATTGATCCTAGTGTCAGGGGGATTAGTAGGGTAAATATGTGGGGTTACAGGAATAGGGCCTGGGTGGGATTGTGGTCGATGCAGACTCGATGGGCCGAATGGCCTTCTTCTGCACCGCAGGGATTCTATGATTCTATGAGATTGACGGTAAACAGGTTGACGTCCTCGCTGGGGAGGGGGGGGGGGGGCGCCAGAACCTGATTACGTCACTGGCAGGAGGGCAGGAAGATCTCATTCTGAGATTTCTCTGGTGCAAATCCCATCATGGTCCTCTCGCAAGAGTTAGCGATGATAATGGGATATCACCCACGTCAAGCGGACCCAGAAAATCCCAGCCACTAACAAGAATAAATGAGGAACAGTTGCCATGAGGGTGAAGAACAAACAACGTTGCAATGGGAAATCAGGTTTACGGTGAGAAAGGAATTAATATCACACAAGTTTTTCTTGTCTGGGCTAAAGGTGAAAGTGATTTGCGAGGAGATATTTTTAATGAATGGTGAGTATACAAAACATCAATTAAAAACAATAAGCCACTACTTAAGGAAACTATGTGGAAGGTAACATAACAGAGCCACCTGCTGGTAAATCGATACATTTCTGCCATTCACCAAGATGAATGCAAATTAAACAAAAGCTTAGTTTAAAATTTTCCATTAAGAAATCAGGAAGAATCATGGTAGCTGTCAATGTAATTTGCACATTTCCTACTTTCTGGTACTTTGGATGTGACCAGCAACTCATTCACCATGTTGTGATAGGCAACTGCAGGATCGAAGCCTGACTCCAATAACCAATCCCAGTAATACACAAGGTCCAGCTTCGAATGATAAGAATGCTTTGAATTCTGGTAAATTATATTCATGATTCTAAGGAGAAAGGAAAGAAACAGCGCCTTTTATTTCTGAAATCTGTTTTCAGTCTTACCTGTGAACGTTAGGTTATTGTGCTGGCGTTGCCATTAACCCCACAAAATAAACACGCTTTTAATATACATCTGGGGTGTTGGGCATTGAAGAGGAATGGATGGGGAAGGGGTGATTTTGACTGCCAGCAGGTTGGTGATAGAAAGCGGCTGGTTTTGATTAGATTCCCGCCCATCGTGGCAAGAATGAGGTCAAGCCATTTTTTAACTCTTGAACTTCATGAGCATTCCGGGTGGGAATGGGGTGAGATGTTACACCAGCCTACGGCACTGAGATGGGGTGAGATGTTACACCAGCCTACGGCACTGAGGCAAGCATGAGGACCAGGATTCTGGGGAGCTCTAGCAATGGGGGAGATGAGATGGACGGGGAGGATGCAGAAAGAGTTCGGGCAAGTGAGGCTTAAACTGTGTTCATTGGCTTCCAGTTTCCACAATAGTTCACTACAGTTGGAGTATTGTGTCTTTGACAGTTTGGGACAAACTTGATGGATCAGCCAATCTTTTCCCATCTGTCTTTTCATATGGTTGCAAGTCATTGGTCGATATTTTACGACCTTGCTCGGGCGAGGCTTGTAAAATCCTGCCTGAAGCCAACGGAGAATTCCGTTCTGCGAGCTGCGCCTGCCCCAGGGGGCGGGTTTGGCGGTAAAATTCCGGCTAATGTCTGTGCATTGTCGAATACACATGTCCAAATATGCAAATTAATTAAACCTGAAATTTTCTTTTAAAAGATCGCTACTATGCAAATAAAATGAGAAAAAATAATTTTGGTCCAGCCTCCGCTGACAGGACTTCATAGTATAATACTGACTGTTCACTTAGACCAAAAGAACTTGGTGATTTCACTCAGAAAAGTTTCATGGTCAGGGAAATGCTGAGGTCAATTTAATGCAATACAAGGTGCCCATTTGAGTTCAGATCAGAGTAAAAATAGGAAATGGTGAAAATACAAAGCTTGCGTCTCAAAATAAAAATAGTGAAGCACTGATTTCGATATGGACTTTCCATCACAATTGTTCTAATGAAGAGATTGCAGCTGTACTGGTAAACCACCCACTTCCATTTTTCACAGAAGTAACATGTGCTGTGGATAAAGGGGAACCGGTAGATGTACAGTACTTAGTTTTCCAGAAGGCATTTAATAAAGTGTCACATCAAAGGTCATTGCATAAAAAAAAGCTCATGGTGTAGGGGATAATTATTGGCATGGATTGAAAGTTGGGCAGCTACCAGGAAACAGGGAGTGGGCACAAATGGATTATTTTCTGGTTGGCAAGATGTATTGAGTGCTGTGCTATAGGGGTCAGTGCTGGGGCCTAAACGTTTTACAATTTATATAAATGACTTACATGAAGGGACCAATGGTATAGTTGCCAGATTTTATTACTACTGAAGGGAGGTGGCAGTTTTTCAAGGAATGTCTTTCTAGGGTTCTACAGGACAATGTTCCGAGCAGACAGGGAGGAGTTGGTAGGTTAAAGGAACCGTGGTGTACGAAAGCTGTGCGGGACCTAGTCGAGAAGAAAAGGAAAGCGTACAAAAGGTTCAGAGAGCTTGGCGAAGATAGGGATCTAGATGAGTATACGGCTTGTAGGAAGGGACTAAAGGAGGAAATTAGGAGAGCCAGAAGGGGTCACGAGAAGGCCTTGGCAAGTAGAATTAAGGAAAACCCTAAGGCGTTCTATAAATATGTGAAAAGTAAAAGGATGAGACGTGAAGGAATAGGGCCTCTAAAAAGGTGAAGGCGGGAAAATCAGTACGGAACCAGTAGAAATGGCAGAGGTGCTTAATGAGTATTTTGCCTCAGTTTTCACAGAGGAGAAGGACATGGGTGGATGTACTGTGGGCTTGCGGTGGACTGAAAAGATTGAGTATGTGGACTTTAACAAAGAGGGTGTGCTGGAATCTTTGAATGGCATCAAGATAGATAAGTCGCCGGGTCCGGATGGGATGTACCCCAGGTTACTGTGGGAGACGAGGGAAGAGATTGCAGAGCCTCTGGCGATGATCCTTGCGTCGTCGATGGAGACGGGAGAGGTGCCGGAGGATTGGAGGATTGCAGATGTGGTTCCTATTTGCAAGAAGAGGAATAGGGATAGCCCAGGAAATTACCGACCGGTGAGTCTAACCTCAGTGGTTGGTAAACTGATGAAGAAGATCCTGAGGGACAAGATTTATGAGCATTTAGAGAGGTTTAGTATGCTCAAGAATCCTCAGCATGGCTTTGTCAAAGGCAGATCGTGCCTTACGAGCCTGGTGGAGTTCTTCGAAAATGTGACTAAACACATTGACGAAGGGAAAGCGGTAGAAGTGGTTTATATGGATTTTAGCAAGGCGTTCGATAAGGTCCCCCATGCAAGGCTTCTAGAAAAAGTGAGAGGGCATGGGATCCAAGGGGCTGCTGCCCTGTGGATCCAGAACTGGCTTGCCCAAAGGAGGCAGAGAGTGTGTATAGATGGGTCTTTTTCTAATTGGAGGTCGGTCACCAGTGGTGTGCCCCAGGGATCTGTTCTGGGACCCTTGCTGTTTGTCATTTTCATAAATGACCTGGATGAGGAAGTGGAGGGATGGGTTGATAAGTTTGCCGACGACACGAAGGTTGGTAGGGTTGTGGATAGTCTGGAGGGATGTCAGAAGTTACAGAGGGACATAGATAGGATGCAAGACTGGGCGGAGAAGTGGCAGATGGACTTCAACCCAGATAAATGCGTAGTGGTCCATTTTGGCAGGTCAAATGGGATGAAGGAGTACAATATAAAGGGAAAGACTCTTAGTACGGTAGAGGATCAGAAGGACCTTGGGGTCCATAGGACTCTAAAATCGGCCCCGCAGGTGGAGGAGGTGGTTAAGAAGGCGTATAGTGTGCTGGCCTTTATCAATCGAGGGATTGAGTTTAGGGGTCCGGGGATAATGATGCAGCTATATAAGACCCTCGTCAGACCCCACTTGGAGTACTGTGCTCAGTTCTGGTTGCCTCATTACAGGAAGGATGTGGATAAGATTGAAAGGGTGCAGAGGAGATTTACAAGGATGTTGCCTGGATTGAGTGGCATGCCTTATGAGGATAGGCTGAGGGAGCTCGGTCTTTTCTCCTTGGAGAGACGTAGGATGAGAGGAGACCTAATAGAGGTATATAAGGTGTTGAGAGGCATAGATCGGGTGGACTCTCAGGAGGCTTTTTCCCAGGGTGGAAATGGCTGCTACGAGAGGACACAGGTTTAAGGTGCTGGGGGGTAGGTACAGGGGAAATGTTAGGGGGAAGTTTTTCACACAGAGGGTGGTGGGCGAGTGGAATCGGCTGCCGTCAGTGGTGGTGGAGGCAAACTCAATAGGGTCTTTTAAGAGACTCCTGGATGAGTACATGGGACTTAATAGGATGGAGGGTTATAGGTAGACCTAAAAGGTAGGGATATGTTCGGCACAACTTGTGGGGCCGAAGGGCCTGTTTTTGTGCTGTAGTTTTCTATGTTTCTATACAAAGATAGATAGGAAATTAGGTTGTGAATAGGACATAAGGAGGCTACAAAGAGATATTGGTAGATTAAGTGACTGGACAAAAATCTGGCAAATGGAGTATAATGTGAGAAAATGTGAAATTGTCCATTTTGGCAGAAGAATAAAAAATAAGCATATTATCAAAGTGGTGAGATATTGCACAACTCTGGGATGCAGAGGGATCTGGGTGTCCTACTACATGAATCGCAAAAGCCAGGCACAGCAAGTAATTAGAAAAGCTAATAGAATGTTATCATTTATTGAGAGGGGAATTGAATACAAAAGTAGTGAGGTTATGCTTCAGTTGGAGGTCAGGCATTGGTGAGATCACATCTAGAGTACTGCGTACATTATTGATCTTTTTTAAGGAAGAGTGTAAAGCATTAGAAGTCCAGAGTAGGTTTAATAGACTAATACGAGAAATGGGCAGGTTTTCTTCTGAAGAAAGGTTGGACAGGTTGGGCTTGTGTGTGTTGTAGTTTAGAAGAGTAAGAGATGACTTGATTGAAATATGTAATATACTGAGGGCTATTGACTGGGTGGATATTGAGAGGATGTTTCCTCTTGTGGGAGAACCTACAACTAGAGGTTACTTTTTAAAAATAAGGAGTTTTCCGTTTAAGACAGAGATGAGGAGAATTCTTTTCTCTCAAAGGGTTGTGTGTCTTTGGAACTCTCTTCCTCAAAACACTGTGGAAGCAGAGTCTTTGAATATTTTTAAGGCAGAGGTAGGTTGATTCTTGATAAACAAGGGGGATAAAAGATTATTGAGAGTGGGTGAGAATGTGGAATTGAGGTTACAATCAGATCAGCCAGGATCTTATTGAATGTTGGAACAGGCTCAAGGGGCCGAGTGGCCTACTCCTGCTCCTAATTCATATTTTTGTCCCTCCTGATAGACCTGTCATGCAACCAGGTTTCTAATGTTTGCTAAAAGCAAATTACTGCGGATGCTGGAATCTGAAACCAAAAGAGAAAGTGCTGGAAAATCTCAGCAGGTCTGGCAGCATCTGTAAGGAGAGAAAAGAGCTGATGTTTCGAGTCCAGACTGCCCTTTGTCAAAGCTTTGTCAAAGGGTTATCTGGACTGGAAACTTCAGCTCTTTTCTCTCCTTACAGATGCTGCCAGACCTGCTGAGATTTTCCAGCGTTTTCTCTTTTGGTTTCTAATGTTTGCTGTTTTCCTCTTTTAATTTCTAAAATTTAGATTGCAATAGTTGGTAAATTAACAAAGAAAGTCATCTTGACCTGCCAGTAGTTAGTGGGTGCTCCTTATGGACACACCAACATATTTAAGGGATTATTTTATAAATGCAGTTCCCAAGACTCTAGCCTCGTACAGGGGAAGCACAGGATGGAAAATTGTAGAAATTGGTCCTTATGATTTTATCAAATTGTTACTCGCAGTTTGGAGTCATCTTGTACTTTTGATGTACACTCATCAGGCTTAGTTTCCAACATACTTTTTAAACTGGTGTGCTGGGCCAAATACCCCAATGCATTTTGTGTCAACCATTACCTCATGAGAAGGAAGAATGAAGAGTGAATTTCTGCTTGCACAGAAAACTCCACTTTGTACAATAAAAATGAGATCCTGATAGTTGTTCAAGTTGCCATGTAACAGAAATCCAAACATCTGTTCTTGTAGTTTCAGTAGTGAACAGTGTTCCATTTAAAAATTAGTTGTTGTGTACAGCCAATTTTTTAGTGCGCAGGTCTTTAAATGTTTTTGTGTGGTCTTTCTAATAAATCCTGCACAGTCCCTTGCAGACTGCTGTGTGGCCATGCACGAGTGCAGCTGAGCAGAAACATTGCAATTAATGACTTAATTACCAGAGGAAAAGAGATTTTCTCATGTATCTCATTAAAGAATTAACCTGACTAATTATCAATTGGCTTAACTTTTGAGGTCAGTTTCAATAAAATTTAGTTTCAATTTAATTTATTTAAATTAGTATTTGAATATATTGGAAATATCTTCTTGGAGGAATGTGGAAAAACAGGAAACACACATATTAATAAGCATCTCACAAATACAACAATAACTTTGCAAGGCCTGAGGACGTGCATGTCTTTGCCTCTGTCTCAGCTCACCTGTTGCTGAAGCCCTCATTACCTCTAGAACTGGCTATTCCAATGCACTCCTGGCTGGTCTCCCACATTCTAATATCGCCGTAAACTTGAAGTCATCTAAAACTTTGCTGCCCATAATTTAATTTGCACCAAGCCCCGTTCCCTAACACCCTGTGCTCAATGACCTCCATTGACTCCCGGTCAAACAAGAACTTGATTTTAAAATTCCCATCTGTGTTTTCAAATCACTTCATGGTTGGTCCGTGCCTATCACTGCAATCTGCTCAAACTCCACAACCCTCGGGTATCTGTGCTCCTCTAATTCTGGCCTCTTCTGCATTTCCAATTATAATTACTCCACCATTGATGGTTGTAGTTTGGTTGCCTAGTTCCCAAATACCCTCCCTATACCGCTTTACCTCACTTTCCTCCTTTAAGACATCCTTTAAGGCCAACCTCTTTGAACAAGCTTTTGGTCATCTGACCTAATATCTCCTCATGTGGTTCTGTGTCATACTTTGTTTAATAATGCTCCTGTGAGGTGCTTGGAGAGTTTTATTACGTTAAAGGTGCTATAAGTTGCTGTCTTGTGTTCAAAGCCCTGAAACCGTTTAATTTTACATAACACCAAAAGAAAATGATGAGGTAAAAGAGGAAGAAGAAAACACACAAAATAAATTATAAAATTAATCTGTATTATGAAATGTAAAGTGAAAGCATGGTGTAAAGCGACTTAATAACAAGAGTATAAAATATTTGGACTATAACTTGCAAATGCCATAAATGAACAGTATAACAAATAAGTTAATGTTTTGACTTACAGGGGATCAGATAAAACAGTACACAAATGGCTGAGGTTGCCACTCATTGTCAGATGCCAAGGTAGCTCTTGGTAAAGCTTCAGGGTGTAATCCTGTTGTGAAAAGTACTCTGCAAGTAGCTGGTGAATATGGGTCTTTTCACAATTAAAGTGATTTTGAAAAGATTTGAAAGTGGATTCAGTAACTGGGGATATAACACCTGCAATTTAGAACAGACATAGAACTAAGCATATAAATAAACAAAAGATACAAATACACTTTTCACACTGCCATTAAATAGATTTTGTTTAAATTCTGTGAACATTACTTACATTTTCATAGGAAGGCCAGCTTTTACTGTATTGCCTTTGAACTGAGTGGCTAGCTAGGCCCAGAGGGCAGTTAAGTGAGAACCATATTGCTGTGGGTCTGGAGTCACATTGTAAGCCAGACAGGGTAGCAGATTAATGAACCAGATGGGTTCTTAAGTAACAATCAATGATAGCTTCATGGCTATCATTACTGAGACTTGCTTTTAGTTTAAATTCCACCAAATGTACTATGGATTTGAACCCATGTCCCTCAGAGCATTAGCCTGAGTCTCTGGAGTACTACTCCAGTGACATTACCATTATGTCACCATCACCCCTTAAATGTAATTAACTCTTGGTGTACTGCCATTTTCAACTTGACAATTTTTGATTAAGTGGTAATATCACAATGACTAGGGGCTTAGAGCTCCGAAAGCTTGTGTGGCTTTTGCTACCAAATAAACCTGTTGGACTTTAACCTGGTGTTGTTAAACTTCTTACTGTGTTTACCCCAGTCCAACGCCGGCATCTCCACATCATAGCGACCAGGAAACAGGGAGTAGGCAAAAATAGGTCATTTGAGTGGATTGCCAAAGGAATCAGTGCTGGGGCCTCAATTATTTACAATCTATATTAATGCCAGATACACAATTTACTTCACAGTAATTGTTTACCACTTCAAATATAAGTACAAGGACAATGAATAGCACAGTTTTTGTAAATGTATCAACAGTTCCATTGAAGATAATACAAAGAAAATATGTCCCAAAAAAATGTAACTCTTCCTTTCCAAATATAACGCAAGACTATTTTACCTAGAAGGTAATGCTCTACAGCATCCCGGATGGATTTGTGGGTGAAATTTAACAATCCATCTGGCCTTTCTTGTATCCATTCCATGGAGGCAGTACGGAAAACAGCCCAGTCAAAGCTACTGACCTCGTTAGTCCCCACATAGCCCAGATGTTTAAGAAGCTGGTGGATGTCTTCCTCATTTAATCCAAACCGGGATATACTAAGCAGGCAGAGGACATCAACTATCCAGCCCTTCATCCCTGCAATGTGGTGCAAAAGGAATTACAGGAACACAAGGAAAAATGGTCATACGAGGGAAAAGTTTTCAGATCTGTAGAAACAATCGAATAGTTATAGCAGATGCATTTGATTTTCATTCCTTTAATTCTTCTTATTTTTAATATAAATTCGTTTTAGAGGAACGGGTAAATTTTGTGAAGCCTTGTGCAACATAGGAATAGGAATAGCCATTCAGTTCCTTGAACTTGTTCTACCATTGACTTTGATCATGGCTGCTCTGCATCTTAACTCCATGACTCATGCCTTGGTTCTATAGCCCTTAATAGCCCTGCCTAACAAAAGCCTTCTGATCTCAGTTTTCAAATTGAAATTGACCTCAGAGAGCGTTCCATATTCCCACTACTCCTTGTTTGAAGAGTTTTCAAACCTCACCCTTGAATGGTCAATCTCTAATTGTAAAATTATGCTCCTTTGTTCCAGACTTCCCCACCAGAGAAAGTTGTTTTTCTCTACTTACGCCTTTCAACACTTCCGATCATTTTGAACACCTTTATTAGATCACGCCTTAATCTTCTTTATTCAAGGGGATACAAACCTATTCCAGCTTTCATAATTTAACCCTTTTAAGCCCCAGCATTATCCTGGTGAAACAAAAACAGAAAATTCTGGAAAATCTCAGCAGGTCTGACAGCATTTGTGGGGAGAGAATAAAGCCAACGTTGAGTCTAGACGACCCTTCATTGGAGCAGTTTCAGATTCCAACATCCACAGTATTTTGCTTTTATATTATCCTGGTGGATTTGTGCAGCACCTTCCAAAGTTAAAATATCCTCCTTTAGAATTGAATGCAGTACTCCAGATGGGATCTAACAAGAGTTTATTTTACTGCCATCCGGTCACATCATCCTTGCAATTGTCCGCTTTGTTGTGGTTGTACGTGACACCTCCTGGACAGTGCAGTACCTTGAAAACTTTACTGTTATATTTTAGGGTTAGGGTTAGGTTATTAGCTCCATAGGTATTAACACGCTGATCTGAAGTTGATTGGATTTGTGTGGAAGGAGCAATCTTTCACGGTGGCACAGTGGTTAGCACTGCTGCCTCACAGCGCCAGGGACCCGGGTTCGATTCCCAGCTTGGATCACTGTTTGTTCGGAGTTTGCACGTTCTCCCCATGTCTGCGTGGGTTTCCTCCCACAGTCTGAAAGATGTGCTGGTTAGGTGCATTGACCCAAACAGGTGCCGGAATGTGACGACTAGGGGAATTTCACAGTAACTTCATTGCCTTACTTATGATTAATGAATAAACTTTACTTGACTTTAACTTTACTTTCTGACAGTATTAATATTAAAAATTCTTCCAACAACACGTAGTTTTTCATATATAATTTATAGTACAGACATTTGACCCAATTGGTCCATGCTCATGCTTATGGTCTGCTAAAGCCTCCCCCCACCCTACTTTACCTCACCCTATTAACATATCCTTCAATTCTTTGCTTTGTCTTTTGCTTATCTAGCTCCCCTTGAAATGTTACTATCCAGTTAAGTTCACACAATGTAACAAACCATACTTTCTTCAGTAAATTTAATCTCCAATACTGTTATATGAAAACACAAGTAAGAAGGATTAAAATAATTCAGTCAGGAGTTTTCAGGCCCAGATACTCCAACTGGACATCAGGGGTGCACAGAAAATCAGTCTAGAAAAGGATAGGGCTACACTGCGATGGTACTCATAATTGAATAACCAGAATACATTCACCGCCTAGGCCGTTATCCAAAGAAGGGCATGTCAGCGAGGTACTGGAAGGCAGCTGAGTGAAACATCTGCTTCTCTCTTCACCAATGCTGTCCAGCAATTTCTGTTTTCATTTCAGATTTTCAGCATCTGTTGTGTTTTATGTTTGAGGTAATATCGGCCGGGATTCACCGGGCCTGGCAGCCCCTGGGCCGTTGAATTGGGCACCTGGCCTATAACGGGATGGGTGGCAAACCATCTCAATGCTCCTGGCCTGCCCCGCTGGCCACAATGAGGTCCCTGCCCACCAATGAGCATGCAAACCTCTAATTACCGGGCTGAAAGCCAGATTCAGCGGCCTCCTGCGATGCACTCACTCTCCCCCACTCATGGCAAACGTGGTTCTGGTGTCTTGGACTCTGAGGGGGGCAAGGAGGTAAGTGCTGTGCCCATGTGCCCCTCTGTCACTGCCAGGCTGTAGAGGGAGGGTCCCCCAAGGGACCTGGGGGAGGATAGGGGGGATATCCACCTGGATAGGGGTCTGGTGGCTACACTTGTCCTTGTTGCCCTGGAAAAGATGTTGCTCAGTTTCAGGATGACGAATTCAGGCACTGCGGCATTCCATTCCACAATAGGGATTGGGCCATGTGTCAAAAGCTCTGTAAAGTGCTCTGTTAGAAATGACCCGTCAGGATTACACGGGAGATCCCCTTGCTTTTTCTCATAACCCACAGCTGCTGTCAAACCCCTTTGAAGTGCTTTGATGGTCAGTTTCACTGGGGAATTCTCTGTTAACATTGAAAGGTTAGCATCTGGTGTCTGCATCCTTTGAAGTGTTTTGATTAATAAGTATTGACCCACTAGCAAAGAGCCTTATTTGTTTTTCTTTCCCTTCACAGTTGAATGCATCTGGACTGCAGCCTTTGTTCCTAACCGCAATGTTAATAAACATTCAGCCGTTTGATTGACGGGATGGATATTTTCGGAGGTTTAACATCCTTTTCTCTATCCCCAATGTTTACAAATCACCCGAGATGCATTCAACCGTGTGGAATCGAGTGGTGCGGTGATTCTGACCACTTCCCAGTGTCTAAGGTGCATGGTTATCAAAGTGACCAGGGCACTTCAAAGGCTTTAGAGAACAGAAACACGACTGAATATCTTACCCAAAATCATCATCCTGAAACTCAATGCCTTTTCCAATGCAACGAGGACAAGTACAACCACTAGGCACCTAAACTGGGGGTGTCCCCCAAGGTCAACCCCTTCCCCTGGCTCAAGTAAACCCAATTCACAAGTCCCTTGGGGGGTGGGGGGGGCTCTCCCTTTGCAGCCTGGCAGCAGCAGAGGGGCATACTGGCACAGCAATTGCCTCTTTGCCCTGCCTCTGATTGGAGGCACCAGGTCAGGGTATCTGCCAGGGTTCCAAGGGGCTATGCCAGGTTGACACTAGGAGTCCTGAGGGTGGTACAGGCAGTGCCCCCCCCCCAGCCCCCCCTGCCCCCCCCCCCACCAATCTGTCAGTGTGTGTGGCTGGCGGCTCAGTGTACTTGGAAAATTGGCATGGGATTATAGGAAAATGACTATAGACTAAATAAATTGATTAGCTTCAAAGGGTACAACAATGCCAAAGCTAGTCTTCTAAGCAAATCACAGAAAATCTGCTATTAACGAGAGAGACACTATTCAGACTATTATTAGCATCGGGTCAGCAAAGCATGCGGATTGCGTTCCCGGTCTATTCCCCAAAATGTCAAAGAACGAAGAACAATACAGCACAGGAACAGGCCCTTCGGCCCTCCAAGCCCGCGCCGCTCCCTGGTCCAAACTAGACCATTCAGATATGTCGCACAAAAATTGGAACAAATCCATAGAATTCCTGCACTACAGAAAACGCCATCTGGCCCATCGAGTCTGCACTGACTCTCAGAAAGAGCATCCTACCAGGCCTATCCCCCCATCCTATCTGCGTAACCCCACGCATTTACCGAGGCAAATCCACACAACCTGCACACCTTTGGAGTGTGGGAGGAAACCGGAGCATCCGGGAGGAAATCCACACAGACAGTAGGAGAAGGTGCAAACTCCACACACAGTCAGTCACCCGAAGCCAGAATTGAACCCGGGTTCCTGGCGTTGTGAGGCAGCAGTGCTAACCACTGTGCCGCTGAGGGTTAAATGTTCAAAATGTGCAAAATCATGTTCTGAGTAGGTAGCTGTGCTTGCCAGGAAGAGCACGAGTTAGAGAATCAGAGCTGGATGGACTAATGTATTGGAATATATCATTTTTCAGGTGCTAAATCGCCTTCTCTCCTAAATCTTCAATATGGTGAGCAGGAGGTGCACACACATTAGGAGCCAAAACAGCACTGACGTACTGGTAACAGCAACTTCATTGCAGTATAACTTCATTGCAATGTTAATGTAAGTCTACTTGTGACACTAAAAGACAAACTTAAAAAAAACAATGTTCTGTACCCATGTCTGAAACATTCCATGTGGAAATTGTTTGTGGCATACACTACATTAGAACAGAAACTACAAAAAAATGCTTAATTGGCTATAAAGCATTGGGGTTCGCTGAGGCCACGAAAGGTGCACTCCAATTTTCAACGCACCCCAAATACCTTTGCATTCTCCAGGCTCTGCCAATCAAACCAACCCACCAACATGTCCTTAAACTGACCAATCAAAATCAGACAGATAAAAGACAGATATTATTATTATAAATTACTGAATGAGTAAAATTCTGGCATAAGAGTTATATTGGAGACAAATATGAGGACCTTATTTTTTTGACCTAAATAGGATAGAACAGGGTCATTTCAAATGCTTAAAAACTAGTCACAGTGGATGTCCTGAGAGAATTGGCGATCCATAGATCATTTAAATGTATTGAACAGGTACATTAAATAAATAAAAAACCTCAGTGGATTCTGGTCTTTATATTCTAGAGGACTAGAGTACAAGAGAACTGTGACTGTGTGGCCAAATTCCCCTCCAACTCGATTTTCAAGTTTGCTGACGACACCACTGTAGTGGGTCGGATCTCAAACAATGATGAGACAGAGTACAGGAGTGAAATAGAGAATCTGGTGAACTGGTGCGGTGACAATCATCTTTCCCTCAAAATGAAGGAGATTGTCATCGTCTTCAGGAAGTGTAGATGAGAACATGCCCCTGTCTACATCAACGTGAACAAAGTAGAAAGGGTCGAGAGCTTCAAGTTTTTAGGTGTCCAGATCACCAACAACCTACTTGGTCCCCCCCATCCCGACAATATAGTTAAGAAAGCCCGTCAACGCCTCTACTTTCTCAGAAGACTAAGGAAATTTGGCATGTCAGTTACGACTCTCATCAACTTTTACAGATGCACCATAGAAATCATTCTTTCTGGTTGCGTCACAGCTTGGTACGGCTCCTGCTCTGCCCAAGACCGCAAGGAACTACAAAAGGTTGTGAATGTAGCCCAATCCATCACGCAAACCAGCCTCCCATCCATTGACTCTGTCTACACTGCCTCGGCAAAGCAGCCAGCATAATTAAGGAGCCCATGCACCCCGGACATTCTCTCTTCCACCTTCTTCCGTCGGGAAAGAGACACAAAAGTCTGAGGTCACATACCAATCGACTCAAAAACAGCTTCTTCCCCGCTGCCATCAGACTTTTGAATGGACCTACCCTGCATTAAGTTGATCTTTCTCTGTACCCTAGCTATGACTGTAACACTACATTCTCCACTCTCTCCTTTTCTCCTCTATGAACGGTATGCCTTGTCTGTATAGCGCGCAAGAAACAATACTGTTCACTGTATGCTAATACATGTGACAATAATAAATCAAATCAAATCAAAAATTATGGCAAAGCCATACAGCCACTTGGTCAAACCATACCTAGGATACTATAAGAAAAGTCTGGGCACCACACCCAAGGATATTTTGGCCTTCGCAGAAGAGCAACATAGATTTAGCAGAATGATATTTAGACTCCAAGGGTGGGATTTTCTGGCCGCGCTCGCCCCAATGCTGGAATGTCCCACCCGAGGTCAACAGACCTTTGCGCGGTCCGTGTCCCACCTGCTACGATTCCTGTGGCGGGCGGGACAGGAAAATTCCGCCATAAGAGTTAAATCACAAGGCAAAAATTATACGAACTAGGGTTGTACCCATTAAAATTTTAAAGGTTAAGGGACGATTTGATCTGAATTTTTAAGATATTAAGGAAAATGGACAGAACTTGTTTCCGCTGGTCACAGTCTAGGACGTAATCGAAAAGTCAGAACCAGACTTTTCAGTAGGAAAATCAGGTCAACATTTCTGCACAGAAGGATGGTGGAAGTCTGGAACTGTCTTCCGCAAATGGCCATTGAAACTACATCAATTGTTAATTATGGGCCGGATACTCCAATCTCGCCTGCAGCTGGTATTCTCCAGTCCCGCTGCAGTGAATGAAGATTTAGCTGAGCGCCAAATTCTCCATTCTCGCTGGCAGCAGTGGTGGGGCATGAATGCCTGAGAATTCCGGCCTGTAAATTTGAGGTTGGTAGATTATTATTAATCAAAGGTACTAAAGGTCAATGGCAGGCATATGAAGTTAAATAGCAGGTCAGCAATGATCGCATTGAATTGCAAAAGCGATTGGATGAACTAAATGGCCTATCCTTGTTTCTATATTGCAGGGCTACAGAGTGTTATTCTGATTCACTGCTGATGGGATTGTTCAGAATGGGCTACAGTCAATGGTCGATGTTGGTGCCTTATTCCAAGTTGGGCCTGATGCTGCTCCTGGTTAGCTCTCCTACGCTTCCTATTAAGTGGGGCGGCACGATGGCACAGTGGTTAGCACTGCTACCCCACAGCGCCAGGGACCTGGGTTCAATTCCCGGCTTGGGTCACTGTCTGTGTGGAGTTTGCACGTTCTCCCCGTGTCTGTGTAGGTTTCCTCCGGGTGCTCCGGTTTCCTCCCACAGTCCGAAAGACGTGCTGGTTTGGTGCATTGGCCATGCTAAATTCTCCCTCAGTGCACCGGAACAGGCGCCGGAGTGTGGTGACTTGGAGATTTTCACAGTAACTTCATTGCAGTGTTAAGGTAAGCCTACTTGTGACACTAGTAAATAAATTTAACTTATTAAACCATTGTTGGTCTGCAGGATTTCTGGATGAAGTGGACTTTGCCAGGTTGGCAAGGCTGAGACCACATTTGCTTTTTGAAAAACAGCCATTTTTCATCACTAAACATCAGAAAAGCGACCTTATCCATTCTTCTTGGAAGAGAATTGAACTTGGCTTTCAAGGACAAATCGGAACACAAAATGGAACAAAGTTGTAATTTTAATAGATAAGCAACTGCTATGTCAAATCTTCTTTATATTTATGTGAACATCATGTCAGTTTTCTCTGTGGCTTTTGTAAGCTTTATGGATTATTTTAACTGTCACATAAAATATAGTTACTAACCTGATCTGGAAGAATGAGAACAGGAAGAAGGAGTGATGTCTTTTACTCTGCCATCAGTCATGTTCTCATTAACCCAACTATAGTCTTCAATCCACCGCCTAAGTACAGCAGCCCACAACTCCTGAATAGAATGACAGTGGAGATATTCATCCAGACAATCTGTCTCATTTCTGAATGCTCCACATACTCGAAGCTCGTTAGCCAATATAACCAGGACTAGTGGAATTGTGCTCAGTTTTCTATCCATGATATTTTGAATATGGCTCTCATGCAGTTCTTTGTGGGGCATGGCCAGATGGTTCTGGAAGATACGGATCCTGAATGTATCCTCAGTTCTATTGGAAAGGTGCACCAATTTAACTTTTTCATACATTGACAATGATTTGTAGGCAAGGTTCGAAGTGGCACTGGTTACAATGAGCCTGCAATGACGTGGGAGAGGCCATGGAAGCCATGAGAATTCCTTTACCTGCAGAGAGAGGTTAGTATCAATAAATTGCAGAATAAGTGTTGAAAAGATTTGCTAGCTATTCAAAATGCACATCATATTTTTCTGGGTTTATTTCAAAACTCTTTAGAAAAATAAATAATTACTAAGCTCCTGGCATTTGAACTTTGTCAAATCAATGATGAGGTCAAAATAAATCATGAATGTTACAGTTATAAACTGTGTGGATGCTGCAAATTACTGAGACAAACTCCACTTTCATTGTCTTGTTATTGAATATTATGAATGGAATATACAAGAGGCCCACACCACTACTGTAATGTTTTATTTTATTTCATATAAAGCTTGGATTGATTATTGGATTTTCTTTCCTTGGGTCAATTAATGGCCATTTAAGTACTTCATTCCAAACCCGTGACGTGCTCCTCCCCTCCCATGGCAAGGGAGGACCATATCAAACAGGTAGCTCTGCAGCTTTTACCACCATGGATTGGTGTCAGGAAAACATCAGAGGCATCTCCCAACAAAGTCACATCTCCCCCTTTACACCTACCATGGAGCCTCTCAAAGCCAGCCCTTCTCACCCCACTGACTGTGGTCTCAGCCACGTTCCACTGATAACCTGGACTTGTTGATGACTGGCATCCATAACATCCTTTTTTTGAGTAACTGCCTGTAGTCCTGCTCGAGCCTGGCACTACAGAACTGCCGCCCAATTGGTTTGGCTGGTAGCTCTCTGAGGTGGGACTTCCATCCAAGATGGGGGTGGAATTCTCACCCTTAGACAATTAATGCTTTTTGGAGGGTCAGATAGCTGTGGAGCAGGTGGCACAGTGGTTAGCACTGCTGCCTCACAGCTCCAGGGACCTGGGTTTGATTCCCAGCTTGGGTCACGTCAGTGCGGAGTTTGCACATTCTCCCCGTGTCTGCATGGGTTTCCTCCGGGTGCTCCTGCTTCCACCCACACTGCAAAGATACGTGGGTTAGGTTGATTGGCCATGCTAAGTTGCCCCTTAATGTCCCAGGATACGTAGGTTAGAGGGATTAGTGGGGTAACTATGTGGAGTGACGGAGATAGGGCCTGGGTGGGATTGTTGTCGGTGCAGACTTGATGGGCCGAATGGCCTCCTTCTGCCCTGTAGGGCTTTTATGATTCTATCTGCAAAATCCTGCCCCTTATTTTTAAAAGCTCTAAAGATCTGTTTTATTATCAAATTATCATTAATAATGAGAAGAATACCTGGATCATTGACATCCCATGGGTTCCAGTTAGTTGATCAGCACCATCTAACACCAGCACACATGGTTTTAAACCAATTGCTGCTATGAAGGCTTCGCGGATCATCTGAAACGTCCAAATATCTGCAGGATTTGCACTGAAAGCATCCGGGTGATGTTGAGTTCCTGAAATTCAATTCGAAAAATGTTTCATACTTACTGTGCATTGATTCATATTCACTTTCCAATGAGCTGACAGCAATACATAGCCCAGTGGGGATGGGGATGGCATAGACCAATGGGAAATCTCACAGCATCTTCCATCTCCTGCCTCAGAAATTATGCAGCTGGGGATTTTGTGACATGCGCCATGACAGGGTGAGCTGGATGGCATGCGTCCCGCTGTCATATCTGGGCACTATTTTTAAAAGGCGACCAGACATCCACTCAATATTAACACTGAGATGTCTGGAAGGGGAGCTGAGGGGCCAGCCCCAAAGTTTAGTGATTCCTCCCTGCAGGTCTGGAGGAAGATAGTTTTCCTGGCTGATGGGAGGAGGAGGCCAAGCTGGGAGACCAACCCCGCACAGGCACAGGTGATTGATGCAGTAAATGCCCAGGGGATACACAAGAGGTCGGCCATACTATGTCTCAAGAGGATGAACGACTGTATTGGCTCTGCTAATGAAAGTCTCATCAGATGATCGCATAAACCACAACACACCAATATGTCAAGGTACATGCGCCTCAGTGACCACACACCACTGCAGTGCATCCACTCTGTGATGGGTGGCTACTGTGACCCTTTCACACTTCAATAGACAGAGAACCCTGCCAGGAAGGGGTGGAGATGAAGCAGATGGAAAACAGGCTAAGGTGCAGAGGGAACCAGCAACCTCCGTCAATCAGATGCCTGTCTGAGTCTTCTTGCGCGTGGATGGGCTCAGAGCTCTATACGGAGCTGGTTCACAACACTTCTACACAATTCACACCAATTAGGATAAGAATGAGAAATGATCCAAATTATAATTTTCAAATGCATACAACTCCTCTCAAACCCATGTTCTGAAGTCTTTGAGCAGGATTAGATCTATCACTACCACAGAGATTTCAGTCCTGGGCCCGCTGATTGTATGGTAACGCTCATTACCATCATTTATACAGCTCCGCGCCGATTTCTGGTCTGGAGCTGACGACGCTGGAAATCCGATGGCCGGAGATTCGCAGAGCCTGTGGCGCCCAGCGGGGAGCCCGATAAATGGCCTCCACTTGAGTCCCAGGGCAGCAGGCTGGGAGAATTTCTCCCAAGACGTTTCACTCCAGATATGATTCAAATGGCCCACTAAGGAGCTTTTATGAAACAAGGTTTATTTAAGAATACAGTTAACACATAGAAAGAAAACTAGCAATAACTTTTACCAATTACAAACAAGAAAAAACAAACCACCATGATATTGTAAATACCTTAACAGCTCAATGTACTATTCCAACACAACAAACCTTCTTACAAACATACACCCACCCCAGGTTTAGCACAGAAAATACGAATGCTCACGTGGTTTAGCAGCTCTGTAACACCTCCTGTGACTTAATCCTTTGGTTGGAGATATGAACTCTGGCTTCTCTGTTCTGGAAATCCCAGCACCTCGGGATAGAGATAATGCCACTGCTTGCCTCTAGCTAGCAAACCACCAACCCCAAAATCTTGACTCCAGGAAAGCAAGAAAACCTGCTTCCAGCTAGCCAACAGAATTGATCACACGAGGGAGAGAGACCAACTCACTGCCTCCAGCCTGGAGTCCAAACACCTTCTAACTAGCCAGCAACCAAAACTGAAAGAAAAAGAACTCTTGGAAGAGGAAATAAACCGTCCCACCTGACCTGTCTTCCCAAAACAATTCAAAAAGGGTTGTAAACTCCCAGAGAGTGCATTAGGCCCTAACACAAAACCCCATTTAAATCATTTAAGCAACAATAAAATATGCCACTACGGAGCTCATGGTGCCCTCACTGTCTGCTACGTGAAAACTCACCTAAAAAAAACGGGTCTGGAACTCTCCTATTTTCAGGCTAGCTGGGCACATGTAAAATCTTGTAAAATTCCACCCTCTACACCTTAAACAAGTTCAAGCACCACTGCCGTCTTAAAATCAGTAGGAAATAGACATACGCGTGATGTGCCGAAGTCACATGGTTCCATTTCCATGTGAAATTACACATGTTGTGCATTCTTGTCAGTAGACTGACAAGCAATAGATCTCGATAATGTCCTTAAATATTTATCATGCTTGATTCTTAAAAAAAAACATAATTACCAAAATATTCATGACGTAGTTTTAAAATGCAGTGCCTCATGAAGGACATGATATCGTGGCTGGCAGAGCTGCTCCCCACAAAGTGAGTTATCACCAGGATACTTGGGTTTCTCAGCGTGAAGTGTTTTAGCCAATTGCAGATCACCGTTGACTTGCCACAGCCTTTCTCACCACACAGTAATATAACAGACATACTTTGCCTACATCTACAAGTTAATCAGAAGAAAAATATATCAAAAAGTGATCAACATTGAAGCCACTTTTACCCATCCCCCCCCCCCCCACCTTGTAACCAATATTATTAACATAACATCCATGGTGATTCCATGAAGCTGCTAGGGAATTTTGTTCTTCATTGCTAGAGAGATGGAGTTTAACAACGGGGAGGTTATGTTGCAGCTGTATAAGGTGCTGGTGAGGCCACACCTGGAGTACTGTGTACAGTTTTGGTCTTCTTACTTGAGAAAGGACATACTGGCACTGGAGGGGGTGCAGAGGAGATTCACTAGGTTGATTCCAGAGTTGAGAGGGTTGGCTTATGAGGAGAGACTGGGTAGACTGGGACTATACTCATTGGAATAGAGAAGAATGAGGGGAGATCTTATAAAAACATAAGATTATGAAGGGAATAGATTAGAAGCAGGGAGGTTGTTTCCACTGGCAGGTGAAATTAGAATGAGGAGGGGCATGCCCGCAAAATAAGGTTTAAAGTTTATTTATTAGTGTCACAAGTAGGCTTATATCAACACTGCAATGAAGTTAACTGTGAAAATCCCCTCGTCGCCACACTCCGGCACCTGTTCAGGTACACGGAGGGAGAATTTAGCATGGCCAATGTATCTAACCAGCACGTCTTTTGAACTGTGGGAGGAAACCGGTGCATCCAGAGGAAACCCACGCAGACACGGGAAGAACGTGCAGACTCCGCACAGACAGTGACCCAAGCCGAGAATCAAACCTGGGTCCCTGGCACTGTGAGACAGCAGTGCTAACCACTGGACCACCGTGCCACCCCAGGGGAGCAGGTTTAGGACTGAGTTGAGGAGGAACTTCTTCACCCAATGGGTTGTGAATCTATGGAATTCCCTGCCCAATGAAGCAGTTGAGGCTACCTCATTGAATGTTTTTAAGGCAAGGATAGATAAATTTTTGAACAATAAAGGAATTAAGGGTTATGGTGAGCAGGTGGGTAAGTGGAGCTGAGTCCACGAAAAGATTAGCCATGATCTTATTGAATGGCGGAGCAGGCTCGAGGGGCCGGATGGCCTCTGCTCCTAGTTTTTACATTCTAAATTAACCATTCAATATGGATTTCCTGGCACCGTAACATGGATTATGGCTCAAATGTTTTTAAAATGTTCTTCATCCAATCAAAGAGAAAATCGCAATAGTATATATTTTTTCAAAACATAGTACTCCTTCAGATCTTGTGGCACAGTGGCAGCGTCTCTACCTTTGAGCTAGACACTCCAGCGCAGCCAAACAGATTGATCTTCAGTCTGAAAACCCTCCCAATACACCTGAGGGCAAGTAGTATGAGTGAGAGAGTTTTCTGGTCAGCCATACTGCAGAAGGCAACAGTAAATCACTGCAGTACTTTGCCAAGCATGATCATGGACCAATCCATTAGAGGTTTATGGCCGCTAATGTCCTATTAGGGCATCTACCTTAAGGAGAAGGATGAGGTCTTCCTTCTGGGAAAAAAAAGTACTGCTCCTTCCATGTAATTTGTGACTTGTTTATACCCAACACTTTATTCAATTGACTCCATCGAAACAAATGTTACACTAATTCTTCATCCAGTTATTTAGAAGGAAGTTGAAGAAGTTTTAAAGTTTATTTATTAGTCACAAGTAGGCTTACATTAACACTGCAATGAAGTTACTGTGAAAATCCCCTGGTCGCCACACTTCAGCGCCTGTTCGGGTACACTGAGGGAGAATTTAGCATGGCCAATGCACCTAACCAGCACATCTTTGGACTGTGGGAGGAAACCGGAGTACCCGGAGGAAACCCACGCAGACACGGGGAGAACGTGCAGACTCCACACAGACAGTGACCCGAGCCGGGAATCGAACCCGGGTCCCTGGCGTTGTGAGGCGGCAGTGCTAACCACTGTGCCACCACCACCACACCCCCCATCCATGAAATAATGCAAATATTTAACATTTAAGTAAACTATAGATATATTTCTGACCTTCATTTTAAAATTTCCATCTCTCCCCATTTTATAATACCCCTTCCACAGAATCATTTTCTCGTGGCAAGAATGGAGAGAAATGAACTTGCATTCATAATTGTTGCTTCACACACAGATTTATCATCATCTCGTGCTGCAATCCTAGCTGTGATAGAATTGCACTGCCAGCATAATTAAATCATTGTCATGGCAGTATTAGCACTAAGTGTCAATTCTCACAAAAGAACACATTAAAACTGACAGTTTAGATAAATACTGAGAAAATAAACAGCAAGAACAAAAGAGGTATCTGAGAAATGGAAATAAAGTTAAAGTTTATTTAGTGGTCACAAGTAAGGCTTACATTAACACTGCAATGAAGTTACTATGAAATTCCCCTAGTTGCCACAGTCTGGCGCCTGTTCGGGCACTCTGAGGGAGAATTTAGCATGACCAATGCACCTAACCAGCACGTTTTTCAGAATGTGGGAGGAAACCGGAGCACTCGGAGGAAACCCACGCAGACACGGGGAGAATGTGCAAACTCCACACAGACAGTGACCCAAGCTGGGAATCGAACCCGAGTCCCTGGCGCTGTGAGGCAGCAGTGCTAACCGCTGTGCCACCGTGCTGCCCAAATGCAGAACAAGATCAAGATGGGAATTCAGAATGTAAAGTCACAAAGTTTAATAATCTGACGTCACGTTCATGAACATTATAATTGCACAAGCCTGAATCAAAATAAAAGGCTTTCCCTTTTTGTCTACCACACCTTGGCTTCACTGCACAAAAGGCACCGGTACGTTTATTTTCAGTTAATCCATTGTTGGCTTCCATATAAATGCCACTTCGGGAAGAACCAGCAAATGTGTCTAGAATTCTGAAAACCTTCTTTGTTTCTGTTGTTTGCACAAACGTTTGGCTATACCTTTGAGAAAATGCTTCATGATAACAAAGTTCTAGATAACTTTCATGATCTGAAAGAGAGAACATTCCTGGCAAGGTTCATTTGTTCCAATGCTACGCAGTTAGTTCAATGACAACAGTCAATAGGTGCTACTTTGGGTTAAAACTACTATTGCAAGCTGTAAAATATCTTTACTTATAACATTGCAAAGTATATTTTATAATGCCAATGTTCTACTCCAACCTAATCAGAACACACACAGACTGAAATCTTCAAAAGGTCTATCATAGGGATTTTTAAAACATTTTACCTGATTTTGTACTGCACTGATTTCCAATTTTATATGACTATATGACACATTGTTGTTTTAATTCAAGGCACCACAGCTAAGCAGCAATAGGGATAAATGGTTTGTCCTTAGCTCCACATTGCAGGTAAATCTAGAAGCTAATCCTCTGCCTCACACTATTACCAGTGAATCATTCTTAAAACCATTAATTTCAAATATATGTCGATGTACTTTTCATTCTCATCAAAACCAGGGAGTGGATAATAAGTCTTTTGTGGGTGTTCATTTCGGTTTTCTCTCTCCAAATGACAAATTTGTTAGTCTGACACACAAACTGTCCAATCAAAATATGACTTTATGCTTTCCTGAGGAAACCACCAACCTGACACCTTAAGAATTGCATGATCTTTTTCTAATTTGACTGTAAAATAAATACTCAATGCTGTTTTTGTTTATACCCACCAAATAAATCCTATCCTCTGTTTAATAATTATGCAATTATTATCAGTGTAGTGGCAATAATTAAATTAAACTCATGTTCCCTTGGGTTTCTGCACTCCCTGGGATTAATTTAAGCATTTACCTTTGCTTTGTAAAAACGACAAACAGAACTATCAAGCGAAGTCTTTATTTATCATAAATCATTGTTATTTATTATTAATTTGTCTATTTATTATTGCATTATCAAAAATACCTAAATGTTGCAAAGCAAGACACCAATAAACATATTCCCCTCACGTCCTAATGTGCTTTTTTTATTCTTTCATGGGACGTGGGCATCGCTGGCTAGACCAGCATTCATTGCCCGTTCCAAATCACTCTTGAGAAAGTGGTGGCGAGCTGCCTTCTTGAACCACAGAAGTCCATGTGGTGTAGGGGCACTCACTGTGCTATTAGGAAGGGAAATCTACTGATTAGAGAAACATTGAAATGGCCAACTTCTGCAGAACTGTCCCTGAAATATAGTTTGACACCATGGGCTACATTTTCAGTCGGGGATCGGGAATTCGATGCCTGGATCATTTTTGGGCCCTGACTCTGCATCACTGATATTTCACAATCTTTCAAATGTAGTTCCCCTAATCGGACCGGGGGCAAGCTTGACACTCAATTAATGGTGAGGAGTGCTGCCAGGCGGTGGGAGCTTATAGCTGAGTGTAATCCTCAAAGGGAAATGACAGCTATGACTGGGCTTGCAAAATAGAGGAGACAGGAGATCGGAAGGCCAGCAGCCTCATAGAAGAGAGAAGTAGCCAAACAGCAAACAAAAAATTACTGCTCTCCAACTGGACCATTAACCCTTTATATCAAAATGTATGACAAACATGACTCGATTGCTTCTCTGAATTGTACCCAACAGCGGCGCATGAATATGCTCCAGAATGTTTGGGTCTGCCAACCTGGGACTTGAAAATTGACTTCTGGCCCTCCCTGGCCCTTTTTTGGACTGATGGGGCAGCAATTGACCGAGCTGGATTTGTCCTGTGTACTGGACATACCTGGGCAATTTTCCACATTGCTGGGTCAATGCCAGCATTGTAGGTGTACTGGAACAGCCTGGCTAGGGGTGTGGAATGTTCTGGAGCACGGCATTAGTACTATTGCCAGAATATTGTCAGGGTCCATAGCCTTTAGCCATTTCTTGATGTCACGTGGAGTGAATCAAACTGGCCAAAGACTCTCATCTGTGATGTTGGGGTCATCCGGGGAGGCCAAGATGGATCATCCACATGGCACTTCCGGGTGAAGATTGTTGCAAATGTTTCAGCCTTATCTTTTGCACTGATGTGCTGGGCTTCCCTATCAGTGAGGGCAGGGATATTTCTGGAGCCTCCTCCTCCTTCATTGATTGGTGTGGCAGGACTGCAGCGCTTGGATCTGATCCATTGGTTGTGGGATCCTTTAGTTCTATCCATCCCTTGCTGCGTATGCTGTTTGGCACACAAGCCATCCTGCGTTGTAGCTTCACCAGGTTGACACCTCATTTTTAGGAATGCCTGGTGCTGCTCTTGGCATGCATGCCTGCACCCTTCATTGAATCAGGGTTGACCCACTGGCTCAGTGATGATGGTAGAGTGGAGGATATGTGGCTGAATACAATTCTGCTGCTCTAAATGACCCACAGCGCCTCAAGGATGCCCAGTCTTGAGTTGCTGGATCTGTTTGAAATCTCTCATTTAGCACAGTAGTGATGCCACACAATATGATGGAGGGATTCCACAAATAGAGGAGGCTCTTCATATTCCACTGTCCCTCAACACAACTGATATTAAAGGCCAGTGCCTTTTCTTCAACATACTCCCCATTTCATTGGCTATATTAACAGATGTCGAACTTCATGAGTCAGTATTTCAGCTTGGTAAAACTTTGTTCAAAGTTTTCTTTCCCCATTGAGTTGATAATGTCATAATACAATAATTCAGCTTATTAATCTTTTCCATTTCCAATTTCAAACATTGACCATATTGACTGAAGAATAACCTCCAATCTGTGTCCTTCAGGAAGAAGTTGATTCAACAACACCAGTGACCAAATGTGTTAATAGCAGAGCCAAGAATAGAATTGGCTTTTATTACATGATCGTGCGATAAGCTTACCTGTTTGCAAAGGAACTAAATCCATGGGATACAATTTGTCAATAGCATCTCTGCAGTTTATCAAGACTGCTTCTCCTAATTCTTCAACTGTCCTAAAAATTTCAACAGGTAATCCTTTATTGACTATCTTTTCCTTCAGTTCCCATACCTTCCGTTCCTCATAATGATCCCTACTTTTATATTTGCTCTCTATCATTTCCCTTTTCTCCTGTGGAACCTGCTGAAGTATATCGTCGACATACTGGGAATCTCGGAAATAAAAGAAGCTGAACCCAGAGTTCTTCAGCAGAGCTGCTTCAGTAATCTCAAGCTCCATCAGACTGTAATTTTTGTAATCTTCATGCAATATCCAAGAGTAGCCATTTCTTGCTGCAATTTGTATATTCTTTTCGACCTTGGATAAAGCTTCCACATCCGTTCCACTTGCATCTGGTGGGCAATACTCACCATATTTCTGACCTAACAAGCAGATGAAGAAAGGTGAGTATTTGGCGATGAAGTCTAATGAAACCTTTAGGTGGTGGGAATCTGTGCTCTGGTGATGACTTCCTTCATGTGATGCCCACTGCATGTCTAAAACTTTAAAGCTGCTTCTTCTGCTGTCACAGAATTCACTTAGAAGAGGGAAAACATCACTTTTCAAATAGTTTATTTCCTCCCGAAAATCCTCAGATGTTGAACGGAGAAAAACCCAAATGGGTGGTCGATAGATGGAATCTGGGTGACATGTAAAACATTCAGTGTCCTCTGGCTCAATGTTCCTCAGTATTTTTAGACATCCACTCATGGTTGTAAATTTTAGGATATTTTCTTAAGTTCTTTCTACCCAAAGAATGAGCACTGTTTTTTTTTTAAATCATAGAATTCTTGTGACTTTTCCCTCAAAATTGCAGAAGGTGCAAATGGAATTACATGCAGCCATCTTGTTTATGTGTGCATGTTCATCAACTTCTGCAGCACTTCCATTGGAGATGTGAAATAAAAATGGTCCTTTGAATGGGTTCAGAATTCCTTACATAACAACTTCGGTTCCACGTTGCTGATATCGTCAGCTTCTTCACAATTACTAAAATAGAATGGAAATTTGTGTTTTAAGAAATCACTGCAAATTTGTAACTCTAAATGGTTTGTATTGCTATCTTTTTAGACAACTGTGTATTCCATTTCAACCTAATTAAAGTACTTTATAAAAAAAGATAGTGATTTCTTTAATTGCACAAGAACCTAAGGATAAGCCCGTCGAGCCTGCTGCATCATTGAGTGAAATCATAACTCATCTTCGACTGCACAGTGGTTAGCGCCGCTGCCTCACAGCGCCAGGGACCCAGGTTCGATTCCTGGCTTGGGTCACTATCTGTGTGGAGTTTGCACATTCTCCCAGTGTCTGCGTGGGTTTCCTCCGGGTGCTCCGGTTTCCTCTCGGTCCGAAAGACATGCTGGTTAGGTGCATTGACCCAAACAGGCACCAGACTGTGGCGACTCGGGGGAATTTCACAGTAACTTCATTGCAGTGCAAATGTAAGCCTTACTTGTGACTAATAAACTTGTTGAACTGTCCCTATATTCCTTGCTCTCCAGAAATCTAGATGTCTCAGTTTTGAATAAACTTAATTTCTGAACTTCTACAGGCAATTCACACACACTCAATTTTACAAACTTCAATGCGTTGCAAACCAGATCTAGTTATACTTCTTCAAGTAGACCTTCCTGGTTTAAGCGCACGTACTGACATCTCTGCAACACCGCATTGCCACAGGAACAGAGATCTTCCAGCACAGAAGGAGGCCATTCAGCCCATTGTGCCTGAAGAAATGGCAGCACCCTCGGAAGAGAGTAGGCCATTCCATCCTTAAGGTCTACCTTTCCCCATTTAATTATATTGTGGCAGATGTGTACTCCATCTAAAATTACTTACCTTAGCTCAAAATGCCCACCCGTCCCTTTAATACCATTATTCAGTAGAATATATTTTTGTCTTAGCTTTGATAATTTCAGTTTACCCTCAGCATCCACAGGTTTTCCAGGAGAGCATTCTGAATTTATGCTACCAATTCCATGAAAATGTGCTTCTGATTTGCCTGTTTCCTGGTGAAAGATAAAAATGGGTCTCCTTCAGAAGCCTCACAAACAGCTCTTGGGAGCTTGCAACCAACATCAAAATATTAGTCTGACAGGCACTTGAACACCACCGGATCCACCATATGAACTCACCCCAAGAGAATTGTGATTGCTTTGTTCATCTGCAAATGTTTTTGAGCTAGGATCATTAAAAAAAAATCTCTGGGAGAAACATTTTTCATATAAAAGTCTTGCAAAAATGCAGAGTGCCCGCTTCCGGATGCTACTTAATATTTGTAACAGCACCTTCAGTTTTTTAAAATGTTTTTTTATTAGTGTCACAAGTAGGCTCAGTTTAACACTGCAATGAAGTTACTGTGAAAATCCCCTAGCCGCCGCATTCCGGCACCTGTTTGGGTACACTGAGGGGGAATTTAGCATGGCCAATGCACCTAACCAGCACGTCTTTCAGATTCAGTAAGAAATCTCACAACATCAGGTTAAAGTCCAACAGGTTTATTTGGTAGCGCGAGCTTTCGGAGCGTTGCCCCTTCATCAGGTGATTGGAGAGTTGGGTTCACAAACAGGGCATATATAGGCACAGACTCAATTGCAAGATAATGGTTGGAATGCGAGTCTTAACAGGTAATCAAGTCTTTACAGGTGCAGACAATGCGAGTGGAGAAAGGGTTAAGCACAGGTTAAAGATGTGTGAATTGCCTCAAACCCGAATAGTTAGTAAGATTTTGCAAGCCCAGACAAGTCGTGGGGGTTACAGATAGTGTGACATGAACCCAAGATCCCGGTTGAGGTCTTCCTCATGTGTGCGGAACTTGGCTATCAGTCTCTGCTCAGCGACTCTGCGCTGTCGTGTGTCTTGAAGGCTGCCTTGGAGAACACTTACCCGAAGATCAGAGGCTGAATGCCCTTGGCTGCTGAAGTGATCCCCAACAGGAAGGGACAACTCCTTCCTGGTGATCGTCAAGCAGTGTCCATTCATCCGTTGTCGTAGCATCTGCATGGTCTCGTCGATGTACCATGCCTCGGGACACCCTTTCCTGCAGCGTATCAGGTAGACAATGTTGGCCGAGTCTCAAGAGTATGTACCATGTACCTGGTGGATGGTGTTCTCACGTGAGATGATGGCATCCGTGTCCACAACTCTTTAACCTGTGCTTAACCCTTTTTCCATTCACATTGTCTGCACCTGTAAAGACTCGATTACCTGTCAAGACTTGCATTCCAACCATTATCTTGTAATTGAGTCTGTGTCTATATATGCCCTATTTGTGAACCCAACTCTCCACTCACCTGATGAAGGGGCAGCGCTCCGAAAGCTCATGCTACCAAATAAACCTGTTGGACTTTAACCTGGTGTTGTGAGACTTCTTACTGTGCTTACCCCAATCCAACGCCGGCATCTCCACATCATGTCTTTCAGATTGTGGGAGAAAACCAGAGCACCCGGAGCAAACCCACGCCAGACACAGGGAGAACATGCAGTCTCCGCACAGATAATGACCCAAGTCGGGAATTGAACTCAGGTCCTTGGTGCTGTGAGGCAGCAGTGCTAACTGCAGTGTCACCATGCCACCCCATAACTAAAATATAGTTGCTGCCTCTTTGAAGGAACTAGCCAATTCAGTCCCAAACCTTTTCCCCATGGCCTCGCAAATTAGTTGTCTTTATAGGGGTGTGCAGTTTCCTTCGAGACGTTCCAATGGATTCTGATACTACTAGGTTTGTTTCTTCTGCCAGCTCCCCACACCTATCCTCCTGCATATGTCCCTCCTCACACCTGTCCCTCCTTCACTTATTCCATCCTCACATCTCCCCCTCACCTATCCCTCCCTCCCCTGACCCTCCCTCACCAGTCCTTCCCTCCTTCCCTCCCTGCCCCTTCCCTCCATCTGATATCCACTCCATCTGACGAAGGAGCAGCACTCCGAAAGCTAATGGCATTTGCTACCAAATAAACCTGTTGGACTTTAACCTGGTGTTGTTAAAACTCTTACTGTGCCTTCCCTCCCCACCAGTCCTTCCCTCCCTCCCTGCCCCCTTCCCTCCCCACCAGTTCCTCCCTCCCTCCCTCCCCTGTCCTTCCCTCCCTCCCTCCTTCACCTGTCCCTCCCTCCCTCGTCCCTCACCTGTCCCTCCCTCCCTCACCTGTCCCTCCCTCCCTCCCCTGTCCCTCCCTCCCTCCCCTGTCCCTCCCTCCCTCCCTCACCTGTCCCTCCCTCCCTCACCAGTCCCTCCCTCCCTCACCAGTCCCTCCCTCCCTCCCTCACCAGTCCCTCCCTCCCTCCCTCACCTGTCCCTCCATCCCTCCCTCACCTGTCCCTCCATCCCTCCCTCACCTGTCCCTCCATCCCTCCCTCACCTGTCCCTCCCTCCCTCCCTCACCTGTCCCTCCCTCACCTGTCTCTCCCTCCCTCCCTCACCTGTCTCTCCCTCCCTCCCTCACCTGTCTCTCCCTCCCTCCCTCACCTGTCTCTCCCTCCCTCCCTCACCTGTTTCTCCCTCCCTCCCTCACCCCCTCACCTGTCCCTTCCTCCCTCACCTGTCTCTCCATCACTCCCTCACCTGTCCCTCCCTCACCTGTCCCTCCCTCCCTCACCTGTCCCTCCCTCACCTGTCTCTCCCTCCCTCCCTCACCTGTCCCTCCCTCCCTCCCTCACCTGTCCCTCCCTCCCTCCCTCACCTGTCTCTCCCTCCCTCCCTCCCTCACCTGTCTCTCCCTCCCTCCCTCACCACCTCACCTGTCCATCCCTCCCTCACCTGTCCCTCCATCCCTCCCTCACCTGTCCCTCCATCCCTCCCTCACCTGTCCCTCCATCCCTCCCTCACCTGTCCCTCCATCCCTCCCTCACCTGTCCCTCCCTCACCTGTCTCTCCCTCCCTCACCTGTCTCTCCCTCCCTCACCTGTCTCTCCCTCCCTCCCTCACCTGTCTCTCCTTCCCTCCCTCACCCCCTCACCTGTCCCTTCCTCCCTCACCCTGTCTCTCCATCACTCCCTCACCTGTCCCTCCCTCCCTCCCTCACCGGTCCCTCCCTCACCGGTCCCTCCCTCCCTCACTCACCTGTCTCTCCCTCCCTCACCTGTCTCTCCCTCCCTCCCTCCCCTGTCTCTCCCTCCCTCCCTCCCCTGTCTCTCCCTCCCTCCCTCACCTGTCTCTCCCTCCCTCCCTCACCTGTCTCTCCCTCCCTCCCTCCCTCACCTGTCTCTCCCTCCCTCCCTCACCTGTCTCTCCCTCCCTCCCCTGTCTCTCCCTCCCTCCCTCACCCCCCCTTCCTCCCTCACCTGTCCCTCCCTCCCTCCCTCCCTCACCGGTCCCTCCCTCACCGGTCCCTCCCTCCCTCCCTCACCGGTCCCTCCCTCACCTGTCCCTCCCTCACCTGTCCCTCCCTCACCGGTCCCTCCCTCCCTCCCTCACCTGTCCCTCCCTCCCTCACCTGTCCCTCCCTCCCTCACCTGTCCCTCCCTCATCTGTCTCTCCCTCCCTCCCTCACCTGTCTCTCCCTCCCTCCCTCACCTGTCTCTCCCTCCCTCCCTCACCTGTCTCTCCCTCCCTCCCTCACCTGTCTCTCCCTCCCTCCCTCACCTGTCTCTCCCTCCCTCCCTCACCTGTCTCTCCCTCCCTCCCTCACCTGTCTCTCCCTCCCTCACCTGTTTCTCCCTCCCTCCCTCACCTGTCTCTCCCTCCCTCCCTCCCTCACCTGTCTCTCCCTCCCACCCTCACCTGTCTCTCCCTCCCTCCCTCACCTGTCTCTCCCTCCCTCCCTCACCTGTCTCTCCCTCCCTCCCTCACCTGTCTCTCCCTCCCTCCCTCACCTGTCTCTCCCTCCCTCCCTCACCTGTCTCTCCCTCCCTCCCTCCCTCACCTGTCTCTCCCTCCCTCCCGTTTCTCCCTCCCTCCCCTGTCTCTCCCTCCCTCCCTCACCTGTCCCTCCCTCCCTCACCTGTTTCTCCCTCCCTCCCTCACCTGTTTCTCCCTCCCTCCCTCACCTGTCTCTCCCTCCCTCCCTCCCTCACCTGTCTCTCCCTCCCTCCCTCATCTGTCTCTTCCTCCCTCCCTCATCTGTCTCTCCCCCCCTCCCTCACCTGTCTCTCCCTCCCTCCCTCACCTGTCTCTCCCTCCCTCCCTCACCTGTCTCTCCCTCCCTCCCTCACCTGTCTCTCCCTCCCTCCCTCACCTGTCTCTCCCTCCCTCACCTGTTTCTCCCTCCCTCCCTCACCTGTTTCTCCCTCCCTCCCTCCCTCACCTGTCTCTCCCTCCCTCCCTCCCTGCCTCACCTGTCTCTCCCTCCCTCCCTCACCTGTCTCTCCCTCCCTCCCTCACCTGTCTCTTCCTCCCTCCCTCACCTGTCTCTCCCTCCCTCCCTCACCTGTCTCTCCCTCCCTCCCTCACCTGTCTCTCCCTCCCTCCCTCACCTGTCTCTCCCTCCCTCCCTCACCTGTCTCTCCCTCCCTCCCTCACCTGTCTCTCCCTCCCTCCCTCACCTGTCTCTCCCTCCCTCCCTCACCTGTCTCTCCCTCCCTCCCTCCCTCCCTCACCTGTCTCTCCCTCCCTCCCTCCCTCACCTGTCTCTCCCTCCCTCCCCTGTTTCTCCCTCCCTCCCCTGTCTCTCCCTCCCTCCCTCACCTGTCTCTCCCTCCCTCCCTCACCTGTCTCTCCCTCCCTCCCTCACCTGTCTCTCCCTCCCTCCCTCACCTGTCTCTCCCTCCCTCCCTCACCTGTCTCTCCCTCCCTCCCTCACCTGTCTCTCCCTCCCTCACCTGTCTCTCCCTCCCTCACCTGTCTCTCCCTCCCTCCCTCACCTGTCTCTCCCTCCCTCCCTCACCTGTCTCTCCCTCCCTCCCTCACCTGTCTCTCCCTCCCTCCCTCACCTGTCTCTCCCTCCCTCCCTCACCTGTCTCTCCCTCCCTCCCTCACCTGTCTCTCCCTCCCTCCCTCACCTGTTTCTCCCTCCCTCCCTCCCTCCCTCACCTGTTTCTCCCTCCCTCCCTCCCTCCCTCACCTGTTTCTCCCTCCCTCCCTCACCTGTCTCTCCCTCCCTCCCTCCCTCACCTGTTTCTCCCTCCCTCCCTCACCTGTTTCTCCCTCCCTCCCTCACCTGTCTCTCCCTCCCTCCCTCCCTCACCTGTCTCTCCCTCCCTCCCTCATCTGTCTCTTCCTCCCTCCCTCACCTGTCTCTCCCTCCCTCCCTCACCTGTCTCTCCCTCCCTCCCTCACCTGTCTCTCCCTCCCTCCCTCACCTGTCTCTCCCTCCCTCCCTCACCTGTCTCTCCCTCCCTCACCTGTCTCTCCCTCCCTCACCTGTTTCTCCCTCCCTCCCTCACCTGTTTCTCCCTCCCTCCCTCCCTCACCTGTCTCTCCCTCCCTCCCTCCCTGCCTCACCTGTCTCTCCCTCCCTCCCTCACCTGTCTCTCCCTCCCTCCCTCACCTGTCTCTCCCTCCCTCCCTCACCTGTCTCTCCCTCCCTCCCTCACCTGTCTCTCCCTCCCTCCCTCACCTGTCTCTCCCTCCCTCCCTCACCTGTCTCTCCCTCCCTCCCTCCCTCACCTGTCTCTCCCTCCCTCCCTCACCTGTCTCTCCCTCCCTCCCTCACCTGTCTCTCCCTCCCTCCCTCCCTCACCTGTCTCTCCCTCCCTCCCTCCCTCCCTCACCTGTCTCTCCCTCCCTCCCTCCCTCACCTGTCTCTCCCTCCCTCCCCTGTTTCTCCCTCCCTCCCTCCTGTCTCTCCCTCCCTCCCTCACCTGTCTCTCCCTCCCTCCCTCACCTGTCTCTCCCTCCCTCCCTCACCTGTCTCTCCCTCCCTCCCTCACCTGTCTCTCCCTCCCTCCCTCACCTGTCTCTCCCTCCCTCACCTGTCTCTCCCTCCCTCCCTCACCTGTCTCTCCCTCCCTCCCTCACCTGTCTCTCCCTCCCTCCCTCACCTGTCTCTCCCTCCCTCCCTCACCTGTCTCTCCCTCCCTCCCTCACCTGTCTCTCCCTCCCTCCCTCACCTGTCTCTCCCTCCCTCCCTCACCTGTCTCTCCCTCCCTCCCTCACCTGTCTCTCCCTCCCTCCCTCACCTGTCTCTCCCTCCCTCCCTCACCTGTCTCTCCCTCCCTCCCTCACCTGTCTCTCCCTCCCTCCCTCACCTGTCCCTCACTCCCTCCCTCACCTGTCCCTCACTCCCTCCCTCACCTGTCCCTCACTCATTCACCTGTCCGAACGGCTGGAGCTTTCCCAGTTGCCATGGCGACCGTGTCCCAGCGCGGTTGTCAGGGTGAGCGACCCGGTGCCCCCGGAAGCGGATCAGCGGTGCGGCTGCAGCCTGAGCCGGGTTGGTGTGTGTGTTGGTAGCGGTGGGGGGAGAGTAGAGACAGCGCTGGGGGGGGGGGGGGGGGGTGTGGCTAGCGACGGTCAGAGGGGGTTAGCAACAGCGCTGGGAGGAGGGTGGGTTAGTGATGGCCCTGGGGGGGGTGGGTGGGTTAGTGACGGCACTTGGGGGGGAGGGGTGATAGTGACAGCACTGGGGGGGAGGGGTTAGTGACAGCGCCTCCCT